>NC_088235.1:114426042-114571042 GCF_036934945.1 Oncorhynchus masou masou
ACTTACGTAGGGTGTATATATATATATATAATGGTGTCATTCTACTTACGTAGGGTGTGTATATATATAATGGTGTCATTCTACTTACGTAGGGTGTGTATATATATAATGGTGTCATTCTACTTACGTAGGGTGTGTATATATATATAATGGTGTCATTCTACTTACGTAGGGTGTATATATATATAATGGTGTCATACTACTTACGTAGGGTGTGTATATATATATAATGGTGTCATTCTACTTACGTAGGGTGTGTATATATATAATGGTGTCATTCTACTTACGTAGGGTGTGTATATATATAATGGTGTCATTCTACTTACGTAGGGTGTGTATATATATATAATGGTGTCATTCTACTTACGTAGGGTGTATATATATAATGGTGTCATACTACTTACGTAGGGTGTGTATATATATATAATGGTGTCATTCTACTTACGTAGGGTGTGTATATATATAATGGTGTCATTCTACTTACGTAGGGTGTGTATATATATATAATGGTGTCATTCTACTTACGTAGGGTGTATATATATATATATAATGGTGTCATTCTACTTACGTAGGGTGTATATATATATAATGGTGTCATTCTACTTACGCAGGGTGTATATATATATATATATATAATGGTGTCATTCTACTTACGTAGGGTGTGTATATATATATAATGTTGTCATTCTACTTACGTAGGGTGTATATATATATATATAATGGTGTCATTCTACTTACGTAGGGTGTGTATATATATAATGGTGTCATTCTACTTACGTAGGGTGTGTATATATATAATGGTGTCATTCTACTTACGTAGGGTGTGTATATATATATAATGGTGTCATTCTACTTACGTAGGGTGTATATATATATAATGGTGTCATACTACTTACGTAGGGTGTGTATATATATATAATGGTGTCATTCTACTTACGTAGGGTGTGTATATATATAATGGTGTCATTCTACTTACGTAGGGTGTGTATATATATATAATGGTGTCATTCTACTTACGTAGGGTGTATATATATATATATAATGGTGTCATTCTACTTACGTAGGGTGTATATATATATAATGGTGTCATTCTACTTACGTAGGGTGTGTATATATATATATATAATGGTGTCATTCTACTTACGTAGGGTGTGTATATATATATAATGGTGTCATTCTACTTATGTAGGGTGTATATATATATAATGGTGTCATTCTACTTATGTAGGGTGTATATATATATATATAATGGTGTCAGTGTACTTACATGATAGGGCTTTTCTCCTGTGTGTATGCGCAGGTGACTCTTCAGCGTCTGCAGGTGACGGAAGCGCGTTCCGCAGATCTCACACGGGTATGGCTTCTCCCCGGTGTGGATCAACACATGGGCACGGAGATGGGCGACCTGACCATGACAACAACATTATGACACAACTGGGTCTGTGTGGTGGTGAGTTGTATTTTACCAAGACTATGATGATGGAAGAAATGGGGGGGGGGAACAGAAATGGGTGATGTGCAGCATAGAGCATAGCGATGGTATTACCCCCCCCCAAGACTAGCCCTCCATTGAAAAGAGAGGGGGGACTCGGCTCACCTGCACGAATCGAGCTCCACATGTCTCACATCTGTATGGCTTTTCTCCTGAGTGGATACGAGTGTGGGTCTTGAGGTTAGCTGGTCTGTTGAACTGAGCACCACAGATGTTGCAACGATACGGCTTCTCTCCTGCAATGCAACAACATACAACAAACAAACAAAAAACCCACAGAACAAACTGGTTAGCCAGTTATCGAATTTAGTGGGCAGAGCAGTTAACGTGTGTTTTATTATTGCTTCTGATGTACCGGTGTGGACCGTCTTGTGGCTGGCGAGGTTTCCTTTGTAGCGGAAAACAGCTTGACAGCGGTCGCACTTGTATGGCTTGTCACTGTGGGTCTGCAGCATGTGGAGTTTCAGGGCCCCGTCGTCAACAAACTTGGAGTCGCATTCGTTACAAAAGAATGTACCATTTTCTGTAAAGGAGAAGCGTTAAGTCAAACTAATGAATTAAGTCAAGATTTAGTGGCACTTCAAATCGTGATCAAGAAAGTGTTATGTATAAAAGCAACAGGCAGCTAAGCTTCCCTCTGTCCGGGAGGGGTTCATGTCTGCCTCCACAAACGGCCATCCTATTCCTTACATTTTTTAATTTTACCTTTATTTAACTAGGCAAGTCAGTTAAGAACAAATTCTTATTTTCAATGACGGGAACAGTGGGTAAACTGCCTTGTTCAGGGGAACAGTGGGTTAACTGCCTTGTTCAGGGGAACAGTGGGTTAACTGCCTTGTTCAGGGGAACAGTGGGTTAACTGCCTGTTCAGGGGAACGGTGGGTTAACTGCCTTGTTCAGGGGAACGGTGGGTTAACTGCCTTGTTCAGGGGAACGGTGGGTTAACTGCCTTGTTCAGGGGAATGGTGGGTTAACTGCCTTGTTCAGGGGAACGGTGGGTTAACTGCCTTGTTCAGGGGAACGGTGGGTTAACTGCCTGTTCAGGGGAACAGTGGGTTAACTGCCTTGTTCAGGGGAACAGTGGGTTAACTGCCTTGTTCAGGGGAACAGTGGGTTAACTGCCTTGTTCAGGGGAACAGTGGGTTAACTGCCTTGTTCAGGGGAACAGTGGGTTAACTGCCTTGTTCAGGGGAACAGTGGGTTAACTGCCTTGTTCAGGGGAACAGTGGGTTAACTGCCTGTTCAGGGGAACAGTGGGTTAACTGCCTTGTTCAGGGGAACAGTGGGTTAACTGCCTGTTCAGGGGCAGAACGACATTCAGATCTGTTATCTGAATTTGATCACTGTTACGACCCCTAGCATTTTTCCCTGTGCAGAAAGAAAATACAAATTGTAGTGTAATTTAAAGGTTTAAATAGGCTTCTAATGTTTGTCATTTCTATTTTTTGATTTTTAAATGTCAGACTTGACCAATTGAAAACAACCCCTACAGAAATGTCCATTTAATTATAATCCACCTAAATAATTCATATGTCCTGTTGCTGCGGGATTAATTTTCCTGCTGTGAAAACCAGGGTCACACTAAGACAACGCATCGGTAGTGCACTAGTTTCCCCGATATAGGGCTCTGCTGAAAAGTAGTGCACTAGTTTCCCCGATATAGGGCTCTGCTGAAAAGTAGTGCACTAGTTTCCCCGATATAGGGCTCTGCTGAAAAGTAGTGCACTAGTTTCCCTGATATAGGGCTCTGCTGAAAAGTAGTGCACTAGTTTCCCGATATAGGGCTCTGCTGAAAAGTAGTGCACTAGTTTCCCCGATATAGGGCTCTGCTGAAAAGTAGTGCACTAGTTTCCCCGATATAGGGCTCTGCTGAAAAGTAGTGCACTAGTTTCCCCGATATAGGGCTCTGCTGAAAAGTAGTGCACTAGTTTCCCCGATATAGGGCTCTGCTGAAAAGTAGTGCACTAGTTTCCCGATATAGGGCTCTGCTGAAAAGTAGTGCACTAGTTTCCCCGATATAGGGCTCTGCTGAAAAGTAGTGCACTAGTTTCCCGATATAGGGCTCTGCTGAAAAGTAGTGCACTAGTTTCCCCGATATAGGGCTCTGCTGAAAAGTAGTGCACTAGTTTCCCTGATATAGGGCTCTGCTGAAAAGTAGTGCACTAGTTTCCCCAAATATAGGGCTCTGCCGAAAAGTAGTGCACTAGTTTCCCTGATATAGGGCTCTGCTGAAAAGTAGTGCACTAGATAGGGAATAGGGTGCCATTTGTGACTCATTTCGGCGTTTTAAAAAGCAGCGTGTACCACCGCTAACTAAGCTAGCCGTTTCACATCCATTACATACTCACCACAGCTGGAGTCCGAGTACTCCGAGTGTAACTCTGACATCATGTCCTCCGCCAAACAGGAAGCCGGGGTGTTGGGACACACTTCAGAGTGCTGCGGGGGCGGGGCACCACAGGAGGTGCACTTTAAGTGGCTGATGTAGAGAGAGGAGTGGTTGTTAGAGCTCCTCTGTGATCCCTCAAGAGCTCTGGAGATACAAACGGCTGTGTGTCAGACATCATCCCCCCCCACACACAACAATACAGCCGCAAGACAAGGGAGCAGAGAGAGAAAGAGGCTACAGGCGACAGTTGGAAGGCAGTCGTCTCGGGTCCTGCCGTGATGGTAGAAAAGGCTTTAGGAATGTTTGAAATGGGCTGGATGGCGGACAAAGAGGTTCAGTTTCATTGAGCAATACTTTTGATGGCAATTTTATTTTATATTTTAAGTCGCTCTGGATAAGAGCGTCTGCTAAATGACTTAAATGTTAAATGTTATGTTAAATGTTTTAAATGGATCACGAACACGAACAAAAGCATCTCAAAGCAAACTGCCCCCCCACCCCCACCCCCACATCAACATGGGAGCAATCAAGCGTTTATGCTCGAGTTGTAGTTTAGTGTTTGAGTCGTCCAGTATGACTGTAGACTTTACCTGTTGATGATGCTGTTGAGTCGGGAGGCCTGTGGAATGAGCAGATCCTCTCCGTGCTCGCTGATGTTGGCGTTGGCCTGCGTGTCCAGGTGCTCTGAGTCAGAGTGCTGGTGGTAGGGGGGCAGACCCAGGCGCTGGGGGGAGGGGGGCAGACCCAGGCGCTGGGGGGAGGGGACCACCACATCCTGCGGCACAGTATCCTCCTCCTTGGTGGCACTCTGGTTCAGAACTATGAACTTGTATTTCTTCCAGTTGCGTGCCTTGGGATCCTGGCTGCCCTGTAGGGGCAGGGCACCACACCGGCCGGCCTGGGAGAGGGAGAGGCCTGCGTTCTTACTGCTGCTGGACTCGGTGGGGGAGTTCGGCTGGCAGTCAGATTTGAGCGGGCTCTGAGGCCCTTCCAGGCCCTTCCGTCCGGCTGAGGAGATCCCCAGAGGGTAGTGCTGCTGGCCCGTGTCTTCCTCTGTCGTCTGAGGACCGTGCTCCTTACCCAGAACCACCTTCTGCTGCTCGTGGGCCGCCGCGGCGAACCCTCTCTTCCTGGAGCCTCCCACCCCACCAGCCTGGCTGACCCCTCCCTCATGGCTCTCCTTCCTCATCTCCTCCTCCCTGGAGGAGGCGTAGCTGGCTGTATGGTGGATGCTGGCCGAGCCCCCGCTCACCGCTCGGCTGTAATCAACCCTCATGGCGCTGCCCGTGTCCGGGGGGGAACAGTGCTTGTGATGGATCCCGCCTTTAGAGAAGTCAGCGAAGTTATTTTTGGCGTCTGTCAGCTTGCAGAGAGGGAAAGGGAACCCCTGGATGGGGAACTGACCGTAGAGGTGGTAGTTGCTGGGGGAATTGACCCCGTTGAACATGCTGGAGCCGTAGGGCCTCCCGTCTCTGAAGGGGCCGACGCGGCCGGGCAGGTTGTCGACCACATCGTGGGGCCGGTATGCATGGACACCCTGAGGTAAAAACAAGGGGCTGACCAAGAACTCATCTCTGGGCAGCTTGTTGGCCTGGCCAGGGTCACTGAGGAGAAAGAGGGAGACGAGTGAGACAGAACCTGAACAAGGCAGACGGATACCAGAAACATATGCTACATTCCTTCCGCAACAAACTACACCAATGTGTTTCTCTGCTGTGCACGTCTCTTGACAGGTCCTCATTTGCAAATAGAAATGTCTTCGTAATCGACTGAGACAGACCAACGTAAGGGTGCAGGGCCGGCGGCCATCTTAACGCCTCCGACCACAGAGCATCGATGTTGTTTTCATTCCACGACACCCAGCAGGTGATCTTACTGGTAAAACTGTGTGTGTGTGTGTATATGTATGTGTATATGTATGTATGTATGTATGTATGTATGTATGTATGTATGTATGTATGTATGTATGTATGTATGTATATATATATATATATACACTCAAGTTATTACTGGTTATATTATCTGCATTTCACTGTTCGTCTACATCTGTTCTTTTACAAAAGCATGTGACAAATACAATTTGATTATAAGTTGAGTCTTCCTTCTTATATCACCCCCCTCCCCCCATCATCCAAATACCTGGATTTGATGAATCTGTGGCAGGTGTCTACAACGTGATCCATCTGTAGGTAGATGGCTGTGTTCATGATCGCCATGATCAGACTCTCCTTCAGCGTCAGTCTAGAGGTGTACATGAACTCCAGCAGGATGGCAAACCCCTCGGGGTCCACCTTGGGGTCCAGACTGATGGCATTCAGATTACACTTCAGGGAGTCCGTAAATATAGTGTAGAACAACCCACTAGAGAGAGAGGAAGCATCGTGTTCAGTACAGTGACAGACTGGTCAAGAGAGTCTGTAAATATAGTGTAGAACAACCCACTAGAGAGAGAGGAAGCATCGTGTTCAGTACAGTGACAGACTGGTCAAGAGAGTCTGTAAATATAGTGTAGAACAACCCACTAGAGGAAGCATTGTGTTCAGTACAGGGAGGGGGACACACTCACACACACAGAGCGAGGGACACACACACACACACACACAGAGCGAGGGACACACACACACAGAGCGCGAGGGGGACACACGCGCGCACACACACACAGAGCGCGAGGGACACACACACGCACACACACACACACACACACACACACACAGAGCGCGAGGGACACACGCACACAGAGAGCGAGGGACACACGCACACACAGAGCGCGAGGGGACACACGCACACACACAGAGCGCGAGGGGACACACACACACACAGAGCGCGAGGGACACACGCACACACACACAGAGCGCGAGGGACACACACACAGAGCGCGAGGGCACACACGGACACACACACACAGAGCGCGAGGGGACACACACAGAGCGCTAGGGGACACACACAGAGCGCGAGGGGACACACACAGAGCGCGAGGGGACACACACAGAGCGCGAGGGGACACACACACAGAGCGCGAGGGGACACACACAGAGCGCGAGGGGACACACACAGAGCGCGAGGGGACACACACAGAGCGCGAGGGGACACACACAGAGCGCGAGGGGACACACACAGAGCGCGAGGGGACACACAGAGCGCGAGGGGACACACACACACAGAGCGCGAGGGGACACACACACACAGAGCGCGAGGGGACACACACACACAGAGCGCGAGGGGACACACACACACACACACACACAGAGCGAGGGACACACACACAGAGCGCGAGGGACATACGCACACACACACACACAGAGCGAGGGACACAGAGCGCGAGGGGGACATACGCACGCACACACAGAGCGCGAGGGGACACACACACACACAGAGCGCGAGGGGACACACGCACACACACACACAGAGCGCGAGGGACACACGCACACACAGAGCACGAGGGGGACACACGCACGCACACAGAGTGCGAGGGGACACACGCACACACACAGAGCGCGGGACACACACACAGAGCGCGAGGGGGACACACACATGCACACACACAGACAGAGCGCGAGGGGACACACGCACACACAGAGCGCGAGACGACACACGCACACACACACACAGAGCGCGCGGACACACACACAGAGTGCGTGGGAACACACGCACACACAGAGCGCGAGGGGACACACGCACACACAGAGCGCGAGGGGACACACGCACACACAGAGCGCGAGGGGACACACGCACACACAGAGCGCGAGGGGACACACGCACACACAGAGCGCAAGGGGACACACGCACACACACAGAGCGCGAGGGACACACACACACACACAGAGCGCGAGGGGGCACACACACACAGTGCACGAGGACACACACACACACACAGAGCGCGAGGGGACACACACACACACAGAGCGCGAGGGGACACACACACACACAGAGCGCGAGGGGACACACACACACAGAGCGCGAGGGGACACACACACACAGAGCGCGAGGGGACACACACACACAGAGCGCGAGGGGACACACACAGAGCGCGAGGGGACACACACACACACAAAGCGCGAGGGGACACACACAGAGCGCGAGGGGACACACACAGAGCGCGAGGGACACACACAGAGCGCGAGGGGACACACACAGAGCGCGAGGGGACACACACAGAGCGCGAGGGGACACACACAGAGCGCGAGGGGACACACACAGAGCGCGAGGGGACACACACAGAGCACGAGGGGACACACACAGAGCACGAGGGGACACACAGAGCACGAGGGGACACACAGAGCACGAGGGGACACACACAGAACACGAGGACACACACACACACAGAGCGCGAGGGGACACACACACACACACAGAGCGCGAGGGGACACACACACACACACACAGCGCGAGGGGACACACACAGAGCACGAGGGGACACACACAGAGCACGAGGGGACACACAGAGCACGAGGGGACACACAGAGCACGAGGGGACACACACAGAGCACGAGGACACACACACACACAGAGCGCGAGGGGACACACACACACACACAGAGCGCGAGGGGACACACACACACACACACAGCGCGAGGGGACACACACAGAGCGCGAGGGACACAGAGAGAGGGAGGGGAGGGGACACAGAGCGTGAGGGTGTCACACACACACACAGAGCATGAGGGGGACACACAGAGCGAGACTTTAAGTATCAACAGCAACATGCAAACTGTGCGGGACAGAGTCTGCATCCAAAATGCCACACTATTCCCTATGTAACAGGGTTGGTTTCCCCATGTAACAGGGTTGGTTTCCCCATGGAACAGGGTTGGTTTCCCCGTGTAACAGGGTTGGTTTCCCCATGTAACAGGGTTGGTTTCCCCATGTAACAGGGTTGGTTTCCCCATGGAACAGGGTTGGTTTCCCCATGGAACAGGGTTGGTTTCCCCATGGAACAGGGTTGGTTTCCCCATGGAACAGGGTTGGTTTCCCCATGTAACAGGGTTGGTTTCCCCATGTAACCGGGTTGGTTTCCCCATGGAACAGGGTTGGTTTCCCCATGGAACAGGGTTGGTTTCCCCATGGAACAGGGTTGGTTTCCCCATGGAACAGGGTTGGTTTCCCCATGTAACAGGGTTGGTTTCCCCATGTAACAGGGTTGGTTTCCCCATGTAACAGGGTTGGTTTCCCCATGTAACAGGGTTGGTTTCCCAGTGTAACAGGGTTGGTTTCCCCGTGTAACAGGGTTGGTTTCCCCATGGAACAGGGTTGGTTTCCCCATGGAACAGGGTTGGTTTCCCCGTGTAACAGGGTTGGTTTCTCCATGTAACAGGGTTGGTTTCCCCGTGTAACAGGGTTGGTTTCCCCATGTAACAGGGTTGGTTTCCCCATGTAACAGGGTTGGTTTCCCCATGTAACAGGGTTGGTTTCCCCATGGAACAGGGTTGGTTTCCCCATGTAACAGGGTTGGTTTCCCCATGTAACAGGGTTGGTTTCCCCATGTAACAGGGTTGGTTTCCCCATGTAACAGGGTTGGTTTCCCCATGTAACAGGGTTGGTTTCCTGCCACTGCAGAAATACCCAGTAAAACCCCACTTCAGCAAAAGTCTTAATGTATTTGTTTTTAAAATAAATGTATACTTCAACTAAAAGTTAGTGGTCACTTAAAAATTTATTTCTTTTTTGTCCATTAAAATAACATCAAATTGATCAGAAATACAGTGTAGACATTGTTAATGTGGTAAATGACTATTGTAGCTGGAAACGGCTAATTTTTTTAATGGAATATCTACATAGGCGTACAGAGGCCCATTATCAGCTACCATCACTCCTGCGTTCCAATGGCATGTTGTGTTAGCTAATCCAAGTTTGTCATTTTAAAAGGCCAATTGATCATTATAAAACACTTTTGCAATTATGTTAGCACAGCTGAAAACTGTTGTGTTGATTAAAGAAGCAATAAAACTGTCCTTCTTTAGACTAGTTGAGTATCTGGAGCATCTGCATTTGTGCAGTTTTTTCACAACACAATGCCACAGATATCTTAAGTTGAGTAAATGTGCAATTGGCATTCTGACTGCAGGAATGTCCACCATAGCTGTTGCCAGATAACTGAATGTTAATTTCTCTACCATAAGCCACCTCCAACATCATTTTGGAGAATTTGGCAGTACGTCCAACCGGCCTCACAACAGCAGACCTCGTGTGGGTGAGTGGTTTGCTGATGTCAACGTTGTGAACAGAGTGCCCCATGGTAGTGGGTTTATGGTATGGACAGGCATAAGCTATGGACAACGAACACAATTAGATTGTATCGATAGCAATTTGAATGCACAGAGAAACCGTGATGAGATCCTGAGGCCCATTGTCGTGCCATTCATCCACCACCATCACCTCATGTTTCAGAATGATAGATAGATACCAGATACTGACTGGTTTTCATGACGTAAATGGTCACACCAGATACTGACTGGTTTTCATGAGGTAAATGGTCACACCAGATACTGACTGGTTTTCATGACGTAAATGGTCACACCAGATACTGACTGGTTTTCATGACGTAAATGGTCACACCAGATACTGACTGGTTTTCATGACGTAAATGGTCACACCAGATACTGACTGGTTTTCATGACGTAAATGGTCACACCAGATACTGACTGGTTTTCATGACGTAAATGGTCACACCAGATACTGACTGGTTTTCATGACGTAAATGGTCACACCAGATACTGACTGGTTTTCATGACGTAAATGGTCACACCAGATACTGACTGGTTTTCTGATCCACACCAGATACTGGCTGGTTGTCTGATCCACACCAGATACTGACTGGTTTTCTGATCCACACCAGATACTGACTGGTTTTCTGATCCACACCAGATACTGACTGGTCTTCTGATCCACACCAGATACTGGCTGGTTGTCTGATCCACACCAGATACTGACTGGTTTTCTGATCCACACCAGATACTGACTGGTTTTCTGATCCACACCAGATACTGACTGGTTTTCTGATCCACGACCCTACTGTACTTTTTTTTTAAAGGCACCTGTGACCAACAGATGTTTATCTGTATTCAGAGTCATGAGGAATGTACTGATGTACTCATATGAACTGTAACGCAGTAAAATCTTAGAAATTGTTGCATGTTGCGTTTCTATCTTTTTAGTATAATTAAGTAGTACTTTAAAATATTTTTACTTAAGTCCTTTACCCAACTGGGAATCAGGAATCTACAACCATCAACATACTGTTGTCCTCCAATGTTCTTCCTTGTGGAAATCATCAGAATAAACACCAATCAACTGGCTAGACGGCCCTTTTTCTCTCTCTCTCAAGACAACAGGAGAGAGTTTACGAAGAAGGATCACATCTGTTTCTGGTGCCGAGATCCGTCTTGTCTTCGTGAGACAGACTGCACTACGCGGGGGGAACAGAGTGCGCTACGCGGGGGGGAACAGAGTGCGCTACGCGGGGGGGGGAACAGAGTGCGCTACGCGGGGGGGGAACAGAGTGCGCTACGCGGGGGGGGAACAGAGTGCGCTACGCGGGGGGAACAGAGTGCGCTACGCGGGGGGAACAGAGTGCGCTACGCGGGGGGGGGAACAGAGTGCGCTACGCGGGGGGAACAGAGTGCGCTACGCGGGGGGGAACAGAGTGCACTACGGGGGGGGGGGAACAGAGTGCGCTACGCGGGGGGGAAACAGAGTGCACTACGCGGGGGGAACAGAGTGCGCTACGCGGGGGGGGGACAGAGTGCGCTACGCAGGGGGGAACAGAGTGCGCTACGCGGGGGGAACAGAGTGCGCTACGCGGGGGGGGAACAGAGTGCGCTACGCGGGGGGAACAGAGTGCGCTACGCGGGGGGAACAGAGTGCGCTACGCGGGGGGGGAACAGAGGTGCGCTACGCGGGGGGAACAGAGTGCGCCACGCGGGGGGGAACAGAGTGCGCTACGCGGGGGGAACAGAGTGCGCACGCGGGGGGAACAGAGTGCACTACGCGGGGGGGGAACAGAGTGCGCTACGCGGGGGGAAACAGAGTGCACTACGCAGGGGGGGGGAACAGAGTGCGCTACGCGGGGGGGGAACAGAGTGCGCTACGCGGGGGGAACAGAGTGCGCTACGCGGGGGGAACAGAGTGCGCTACGCGGGGGGGGAACAGAGTGCGCTACGCAGGGGGGGGAAACAGAGTGCACTACGCAGGGGGAACAGAGTGCGCTACGCGGGGGGAACAGAGTGCGCTACGCGGGGGGGGAACAGAGTGCGCTACGCGGGGGGAACAGAGTGCGCTACGCGGGGGGAACAGAGTGCGCTACGCGCGGGGGGAAACAGAGTGCACTACGCAGGGGGAACAGAGTGCGCTACGCGGGGGGGAACAGAGTGCACTACGCGGGGGGGGACAGAGTGCGCTACGCAGGGGGGGGAGCAGAGTGCACTACGCGGGGGGGGAACAGAGTGCACTACGCGGGGGGGGGAACAGAGTGCACTACGGGGGGGGGACAGAGTGCACTACGCGGGGGGGGACAGAGTGCACTACGGGGGGGGGGGGGGGGGACAGAGTGCACTACGCAGGGGGGAGCAGAGTGCACTACGCGGGGGGGAACAGAGTGCGCTACGCGGGGGGAACAGAGTGCGCCACGCGGGGGGAACAGAGTGCACTACGCGGGGGGAACAGAGTGCGCTACGCGGGGGGGAACAGAGTGCACTACGCGGGGGGAACAGAGTGCGCTACGCGGGGGGGGAACAGAGTGCGCTACGCAGGGGGGCAGAGTGCGCTACGCAGGGGGGAGCAGAGTGCGCTACGCAGGGGGAACAGAGTGCGCTACGCAGGGGGGAACAGAGTGCGCTACGCAGGGGGAACAGAGTGCGCTACGCGGGGGGGACAGAGTGCGCTACGCGGGGGGGACAGAGTGCGCTACGCGGGGGGGACAGAGTGCGCTACGCGGGGGGGGGACAGAGTGCGCTACGGGGGGGGACAGAGTGCGCTACGCAGGGGGGACAGAGTGCGCTACGCAGGGGGGGGGACAGAGTGCGCTACGCAGGGGGACAGAGTGCGCTACGCAGGGGGGACAGAGTGCGCTACGCAGGGGGGGGGGACAGAGTGCGCTACGCAGGGGGGAACAGAGTGCGCTACGCGGGGGGAACAGAGTGCGCTACGCGGGGGGGGACAGAGTGCGCTACGCGGGGGGGGACAGAGTGCGCTACGGGGGGGGACAGAGTGCGCTACGCGGGGGGGGACAGAGTGCGCTACGGGGGGGGACAGAGTGCGCTACGCGGGGGGGAACAGAGTGCGCTACGCGGGGGGGAACAGAGTGCGCTACGCAGGGGGGGGAACAGAGTGCGCTACGCAGGGGGAAACAGAGTGCGCTACGCGGGGGGGGACAGAGTGCGCTACGCGGGGGGGACAGAGTGCGCTACGCGGGGGGGGACAGAGTGCGCTACGCGGGGGGGGAACAGAGTGCGCTACGCGGGGGGAACAGAGTGCGCTACGCAGGGGGGAACAGAGTGCGCTACGCAGGGGGAACAGAGTGCGCTACGCGGGGGGGGAACAGAGTGCGCTACGCGGGGGGTGGGGAACAGAGTGCGCTACACGGGGGGGGAACAGAGTGCGCTACACGGGGGGGGAACAGAGTACCATTTGGGATGCTGTCTAAGAGTCACGTGAACACAACACACCTGCAGGCCATGAGGACAGTCTTGTGAGCGCGGAACTGCTGTCTGTTGACCAGGATGGTGACATCTGTGAGGATGTCCCGGCTCCGTAGCCGATTGAGGTTCAGCAGCACGTCGCTGGCGTGACGCGTGAATTGGATGCAGCTGTCTGCTGCACAAGCCATCTTGTCGAGCTCTGGCGGTGGGGAAGAAAAAAAATAAAGTTAAACAAATTGTATTCAGAGTCATGGATAGACATACAAAAGGATTATATTCAGCTCCGATATTTGATTTAATGAATAACCAGCAAGGCGTATCTTGGTGGTGAAACCCGGTTGGAATATGGACCAAATTGCAGGGCTCTCCAACCATGTTCCGCGAAACTAACCCTTCTGTAGATTTTTGCACCAACCCTAGTTATAACTAACCCGATTCAGCTTATCAACCAGCTAAATCATTACAATCAGGTGTGTTCGGGTTGGAGTGAAGAAAACCATACAGCAGGCTCTCCAGGAACAGGGTTGAATAAAATGAATGTTGTGATATAAATAGATATACACATTTTTTTTTAAATGTAACCTTTATTTAACTAGGCAAGTCAGTTTAAGAACAAATTCTTTTTCAAGATAAAGCATGGCAACTTTTATGAAGGCTGGGGTGATTGTCATTTTGCACTATTTTTTATGTGTTAGTTATTCATTTTGCACTGGTTTTTAATGTATTGGTTATTCTAATAATAGAAACGCTCACCACCCTCACCAATATTGTCTGATTGCAGTGGAACTTTTCAACCAGTAGGCGGCGCCATTCAACAGAGTAAATAAACTATGGAGCTTTCAAGACACATTTTCTGGGCGGCCACACTTGTTCCCGAAAGTGGAAAAACACTTAATTTTGTTATTGCTGGCACTCAAACATGAATTTAGAAGATTAATTATATATATATATATATTTTTTTTTTACCTGAACCCTTATTCAATCAAATTAAACTCAAGCATTCTGCAGTAACACACTGGTCCTGTATGGTTCTGTGGCAGCAGCCCAGCCTACATGATGTAACGTCTCATAGCAGCACACTGTCATTCGGCATGGAAACATGACGTGGGAACAATTTAGGATATATAGTTGACAAATGCAAGCACCAGGTGTAGGAGTTTTCTTCCCTTGAGTACAGTAGCCTACACCGTGCATCACAACACACCTGACTTTGACTTATTATAAGGGGGCGTGTCCAACCTGGACTCAGGGTTAGACATAACAAAGTAAAGGTACATCTGGGCCATACTCCAATTAGTACGATATGTTACGTTTTGTGAGGTGTGTATTAGTCGATGTCCATCATTTTTGTATGATATGTTACGAATTGCAGTTTGTTGTGGCTAACGTTTGCTAGGTGGCTAACATTAGCTAAGTAGTTGCAAAGTGGCTAATTAGCTACAATTGTCTGTGATGACATTCAAACATGCACAACCTTTGGGTTTCTGGATGTTTGTGTTACATGCCCACCCAACCACCCTTTTCCCCTTGTGTAACCTTCTGTTTTATGGAACCATGCACAGCATATGATACTAATTTACTTCATCCTGGATTTACGTTTACTATGTTACGTCTAGACTGGGAAACCAGGCTGGCGTGTCTTTAAATAATATAATGTCTGTGCCATCTGGGCATTTCTTACGTGTTGAACATTCCGTATTGGATTCGAACTTGATCATTTTTTTCGCCCTCTGAACCAACAACACACGCCAAAATAGGTAGCCTTCATTTTCCCGTTATATCGTTAATAAACAACTCGTAGTCTATCACTAGCTTATTTACTTATTCACAACGGACAAAACAGTTTGAGCATATTCCAGACAAGAGTTGGCAGATGTAAATGTACTGTTGACTGCCAGAGAACATTTGAATGATTATAGTTTAGTAGTAACGATAATAATAGTAATAATCCGAGTTTACGTTTTTTATGCATTTAACGGTAGATTAAACGGCAAAAAAATTAAACATATTATACGGCAAATTCTACCACAAGATGTCATCAATTTACTGTAGAAGTTGATACGTCTGATCATGAATATATTAGCCCAGAAGTGTGTGTGATCTTCAGCGATATAAATAGCGGGTAGTCCGACGCAGGAGAACACGTTATTGCAATAACACAGCGCAATCCAGAAGACTTCAGCATATTTTGAAAACACTTTTGGCATAGTTTATGTTTCAGCTACAGTCTGCGAATTTCAAACGGGTAATTTACTACTAGCCTCAGTTCTTTCCGTCCAACCCCATGTAATAAATTGTTAAAACTGACAGTTTCTTCACGTGGAACAACACGTGGAGCCAACCGGTTCAATAACACGCAAACACATTGGACACAGATGTAGCACTCCGTCTCAACCCCGTGTCTCAGGCTGTCACTTGACTCCTCTCGATATGAACTTTAAATAAGGAATCTATACACAGGTTGAAGTAACCACGTTTTCATATATAGGCTATAACCCAACGACGACTACGGCTTTAGCGACACATGTCATATCAGACCAATTTTGTCATTTATTTTCAGTTATTCACTTTTTCAATCACATTCATATATAGTAACTTTTTCTCGCTCATATTCATAGGCTACTTTCAGACCCTTAGCCTAGCTAGGCCAACACTTCAACAATACTATTTTACGCAAGACTCCTTGCATTGAAGCTTAGCAATCAAATACATGTTTATTGCATCCGTTATAAGCACTCAATCACTGCAACATTGTATCTGTTAATCACTCAAGTCAATGCGACATTGTATCGGTTTAAGTCATTCTGCCTAAAGTCACCCTCCCCTGTCTCCAGACAGATTGCATGCAGGTACCAACGTGCGCATATGCTGGTCTGTGCAGAAGCGGAACGTTACAAACTACAAACAATAACATTTCCGTGGAGGAGGTGAGGGGGGGGTTAACCGCGAGACAAGACGATCAATATCTCGTGCAACCAGATCCCAACGTGCTCGTTCAGTAACGATTGTTCAATTTTACTTGTTTCCCCTCCTCCTAGACTGCCTGGATGTCTAAAACAATGTATCTTAACACCCTTGACACACATACCCCTGTCTATCTGCCACACTGTGCAAGTTAGGCTATTTAATGATGCCTGTGGGAATCACGTTATAAACAAACAGAATCATGTATATGTGCACCGCTGTTATTAATACAATCACAATTAGATGAACACAGTTGCAAAATCAACCCAGGTTAGAGCTATACTTAGGTTTGCTAAGAATATATAAGAAGGCAGCACTTAGTCAAACTAAACAACTTTTTTATTGCTGGTATTCCAGCACACTAGTCAGTCTAACAGAATAACCACCTAATCTCATTTCTGTTTTGCGATCAGCACAGTACATTTTTTTTAAAGCCTCTACTCTCAAACCGACACAAGGCGAACAGTGCCGTAGAGTGAAGGGAAGACAGCGAAATATTATACAGGCAGAAGCTGTGTCAAGAGCAGATGTCACCCGCTCAAAGAATGCGCTCAAACCCGTCAAAAATCATATTATAAAACACTCAGACACACACCAACACCTGCAATATAGAGCACAACTTCGCGCCAAATTACATAGGAAAAAAAGGAATAAATAAAAAAATCACCTGGTATTGCTTTCCTAGAAACTTCTTGCATCACCACTTCTAAGAACCCCCAGTTCTAAGAATCAGAGGAGCTCAATTCTCGGAATTTGAGCTTGTGGCGATACCACTTTCAGCGGGCAAGGGAGAGTCAGGTTTTAATGCTAGTTGAGAAATCATCTTTCTGACATTTTTATTTCCGTGCATATTGTACAACATAAATTGTGGAACAAGTGTAATACAAATTTAAAATGAAATTATTTACAAATATTGTAATATTTTTGATGTATTTTAAGAGAAATCGAGTGTTGAGTTTTTTATTCCCCCTACTTTTGGATTGTACCAGACCTAGACGGTCACATGGGGAAAACGAGATGTCTACGTCACCATGCCTCTAAACCCAGCCCCTAAATTCTCTGAACTAATTTGCTATTCTATGACATAAGCAGTGTCCGTCCTTTCGTTGCCTGTGTGAAACCCACATAAATCATTTACACAGAACCCAACAGGAGTGCTTATTCACACGGACATGCGTTGCGTAGGCCTATTTGTTGTGATATTATAATCTTTTATTTTGCTTCTCCTGCGGGGGAATGTTTTTTTTAAACCGCAGTTCTACCTTCATTGCTGTGGACTGTCTGCTGGCATATCATCACAAGGGTTTGTTTAGGATGAGATTATATTTGTGAACCAAAGAAATTGTGTTTTAAAACACAATCTTCATCACTGGGATCTCCCGTTGCTGTAGCCTTTTTGTTGCTTTTGAGGCTGACTGTTTATGCCAGGTATATCTGAAAAATATGCTTTAGACTTAGGTTATTACCGCAGGTTGGTGTTTATTGTCATGAATCTTGCCCAGGAGGCAGAACACCAACGATTTCCGCTAGATTGGCCAGCTGCAAAGTCAAAATTGTCTATACCGTAAAAACGTATGGAGAAAAAAGTGTGGGGTTAGGTATTTGGGTTAGCAGTGGGGTTATGGTTAAGGTTAGGTTTCAAATCCGCTGTTATGACTTTGTGGCTTTGCCTTCTAGTGACCACTCTGCAGAGCTGCCTGCAGGGCAATACATTCCAACCTGCGCGATTGCGGTCAGATTGATCATACTCTGTATAGGTTAACAACTGGTTAATGCTATACAGTGTATCTAGCCTATATAATCGCCACCGTCCGCTGCTATGCAAAGCATGAACTATTTGCGCTCTCTCTCTCTCTCTCTCTCTCTCTTACGTAAATCAGCAGCCAATGATGGGCAATATAGCCAACAGCAGTAAATGTAGCTAATTTAAATAGGGTTGACATGTTCAACGTGCGAATGAAAAACCATAGGCATAGTGTTGGATTAAAATTACTTATTTATAATGAATTATTAAATGCCACACAAACTTAAGTCTACCTGCAAAGTGCCATTTAGCCTTCAAATCAATCAAGACAAAAAGGCTCAATTAGGATATATATTAGGCATGACCGGGCCTTATACACAGATGGAAATGTATTGCAACTCCAGCATAACCCCCCACTAAACGTTATTGACTGCGTTTATATATTTAAAAATAATCATCTTTATTTAACTAGGCAAGTCAGTTTTAAGAAAAACGACATATGTTTACCTTGACAGCACGGGGGATTTGATCTAGCAACCTTTCGGTTACTGGCCCAACGTTCTAACCACCTGCCGCCCCAAAATAGGTTAAATAATAGTAATAGGTTTAGACGTATTTACCGCATTACTAGAATAATCCAACATTTTAATGGTCATCATTGTTATTCCAAATCAGAGCGATTGGAGCGGATTGTTAATGTGATCAATTAGCATAGTGTTTGAAGTGTATGGGAACCACTCAGGTCGTTGAGTCAAGGCCAAGGCCAAGCCTGAATGTCAAACCCTTTAAATGAACTCTAGCGCTCCTAAATAAACAGTGTAGACCTATGTAAATGCACTCTCTCACAAGGCACAATATAGTCCTTTCAAATCGTGAAATATAATTAAGCCTATTTTTTTTCCAAAATTCAATTTACATGTGGATCCAAATCAGTTGAAATAATTTACGGTAGATCTGAAATTAGAGGCCGGACGCTTCCGAATGGATGGAGAATCATCAATGCGTCGACTAACCATGCGGTCACTTTGTGTGATGAATTGTAGGCTGAACATGTTCAACAGACAGTAAGCCACAAATTATATGAAGTGCGCAACATTGTGTCAAGTGAATATTGGAAATCAATGTGCCTGGCACAATTCTGCCTATCAAATTAAGATTTGCTTTTGTTGCATAGCAACTTTCAAATACAGATCCCACTTTGTGACATTAGGCTACTGCGTGATAGCGCGTTATAGCAAACCTTATGCATTACCTTTATATTTTAGTTCCTATTTCATTGATTAGTTATTGAAGTTATGCCTAAAGCAAATACCAGTCGGCTAACAATCCTGTTTTATATATAAAAACATTTATCTTTAAAGTCTATTTTAGGCGATTTTGTATCATTTGTTTATTATCTGTTTACAAATAGGCATAATAACCACGCAATCACATTTCTTTTTAAAAGTCCTTTTTACGTCAGTAGTTGTCACGAAGTGCTTTAGTAACCTCATGCTTTATAATAACCTTATCTTTGCATAAAGGGCTTTCCTTGCATTTCCTTGTAAATGTTCTAGCGGTTTCCATGAGGATCTTTTTCAGCCATTAACGGCCACATCCAGTGACCTGTCTGTCTGACTGAGCAAATAGAGGGCGCCTCTTTTTTTCTCATCTTTTTAAAACTTAACCCGTCCATTTTTTTGTGTGCAAATGATATTGGATTAAAACGTTTATTTTAAGAAAGTCATTTTTTTTAAAGTATGAAAAATGATTAAGATGTATGCCAACGTATGGGGGACAATTTAATTGTATTATTGACGTAGGCTATTGAATCACTTTCATGGTATCATTCCTTTTACGTTGCTCTACTCTCTTTGAATTTGAAAAATAAAAATAACAACATTAAAATACTTTATAACTTTATAACCGTGGTTTCCGTCTGGTCCTTTTTCTTAGATCCAGCCCGGCTCTTATTAAAGTGTCTAAACTGAGCGACAGCTAGGGTGGCCTCCTCATTTATTTTATTTATTTGTTATTGTTGACATGACATACTTAGTCTGTCCTTCCTTTTCTGTAAGTGAACACGAGTTGTTTTTAGTGTTGTGTGGAGAGGAGCCGGCATGGAGCAGCAGCCCTCAGTACGGCCTGTTATCCCACACTACTGCTGTGTGTTACTGCAATGTCCCCACTTCCTTAAGTGGGACTGTCTTCAGCTGATTCATGTCCTTCCAACCAGGCTCTATATACTGACCTCTGCTCTTTAAGATGGTTACTGAAGAGGAGACCAACGCCACGTCCTGAATGTAACCCTATTCCTTATCTATTCCCATAGGGGCTCTGGTAAAAACCTAGTGCACTATACAGGGACTTAGGGTGCCATTTGGGATGTTGAGGCTGTGATCACTGAGCACATAACCCCATGTTGCAGCCTACTTAGTGTCTTCTCTGGTTACAATATCAAGTGTCTATACAGACCGCAAAATAATAATAAAAGGAAAACATATTTATAGAAATAGTTTGTGGACTTTGTGGATATGCGTTTAAATGAGTGGGGTGGTATGATTACTCTGGTCCCAGATCTGTTTGTGTTATCGTGTCAACTCCTTGGCGTAATAATGAGTGAACAAACAGATCTGTGACCAGGCTCTGGTATGACTGGGATCGAGCCCACCTGGGTAGTTGTGGTTAAGGTGGCTCCGCCTCGTGGACTGTCCTGCCTCCTCTCTCAGCCGACTCACTCCCTGGCATAGGAGGAACATCTGCTGGGCTGGGGAGACAAGGGGAACACATTTAGTAAAACATCTGGAATTAGATTTGTCTGAAAATAAATTGTATGTTTTGCAATAGATTACCAGGGTAGGATGAATGTTGTTTAAAAATAAATCATCTAAGACACCGTTATTAAGCTCGTTCCTAATAGAGTCAAAACTTAAAGGGGCAATGTGCAGTTGTTTCATCCATTTAAAAAAAAATAATAATAATTTGAATTAATGAAATGTACCCAATGATTCTTAAAGGATATTACTTATAATCTCTTTATGTTGTGTGTTTTGTCCTATATTTATATTTTGATTTATTTATTGTTTAATCCCAGGCCCGCATCCCCGCAGGAGGCCTTTTGCCATTTGGTAGGCCGTCATTGTAAATAAGAATTTGTCCTTAACTGACTTGCCTAGTTAAATAAAGGTTCAATAGAGGTTAAATAAAAAATGCCTCATGAGCTTAGTTCAACTGTCGTACCCCGTCAGAAACCAAAATGTAGCCTTGTTTAACTCCAATGTATGTAAACAAAGTATATATAGAAAATAAACACTATATAGCCTCAGAACATGGATAAAACTCTAACTGTTATATCACGGATGGTCAGTCCTTGCATCCGTAGCTCTGCCTATGAATTTGAGAGTGGTTACATTTCTCCAGCCCCATCCCTCAAAAAAAAAATTCATGACAATGGCAAGGACTTGGGTAGAATGAAACCTTGAGAAGGACCATGCCCTGGAGGTAAAGCCCTCTTCCCTGGAAACAGACCATGCCCTAGAGGTAAAGCCCTCCCCTCTAGAAACAGACCATGCCCTGGAGGTAAAGCCCTCCCCTCTGGAAACAGACCATGCCCTAGAGGTAAAGATCTCCCCTCTGGAAACAGACCATGCCCTAGAGGTAAAGCCCTCCCCTCTGGAAACAGACCATGACCTAGAGGTAAAGCCCTCCCCTCTGGAAACAGACCATGCCCTGGAGGTAAAGATCTCCCCTCTGGAAACAGACCATGCCCTAGAGGTAAAGCCCTCTCCACTGGAAACAGACCATGCCCTAGAGGTAAAGCCCTCCCCCCTGGAAACAGACCATGACCTAGAGGTAAAGCCCTCCCCCTGGAAACAGACCATGCCCTAGAGGTAAAGCCCTCCCCCTGGAAACAGACCATGCCCTAGAGGTAAAGCCCTCCCCTTGGAAACAGACCATGCCCTAGAGGTAAAGCCCTCCCCTTGGAAACAGACCATGCCCTAGAGGTAAAGCCCTCCCCCTGGAAACAGACCATGCCCTAGAGGTAAAGCCCTCCCCCTGGAAAGAGACCATGCCCTAAATTTTGATACAGTTGATGTTTGTATTGCCATCATGCCAAGCCCCCCTTTCACC
Source organism: Oncorhynchus masou masou (assembly GCF_036934945.1). Classification (NCBI taxonomy): domain Eukaryota; kingdom Metazoa; phylum Chordata; class Actinopteri; order Salmoniformes; family Salmonidae; genus Oncorhynchus; species Oncorhynchus masou. The sequence continues at coordinate 114,448,374 of NC_088235.1, forward strand.
ACCAAGCCCCCTTCTCCTGCCAAGCCCCCCTTTCACCACCAAGCCCCCTTCTCCTGCCAAGCCCCCCCTTTCATCACCAAGCCCCCTTCTCCTGCCAAGCCCCCCTTCCACTGCCAAGCCCCCTTCTCCTGGCAAGCCCCCCTTCCACTGCCAAGCCCCCTTCTCCTGCCAAGCCCCCTTCCACTGCCAAGCCCCCTTCTCCTGGCAAGCCCCCTTCCACTGCCAAGCCCCCTTCTCCTGCCAAGCCCCCTTCCACTGCCAAGCCCCCTTCTCCTGTCATGCCCCCCTTCCACTGCCAAGCCCCCTTCTACCGCCCCCCTCCTCTTGTACACTGCTGCTACTCGATGTTTGTTTGTTACCTATGCATAGTCACATGGCACCCACCTGCATGTACAGATTACCTCGACTAACCTGTACCCCTGCACACCTGGTCAGTACCGGTGCCCCCTGTATATAGCCTCCACACCTACTCAGTACCGGTGCCCCCTGTATATAGCCTCCACACCTACTCAGTACCGGTGCCCCCTGTATATAGCCTCCACACCTACTCAGTACCGGTGCCCCCTGTATATAGCCTCCACACCTACTCAGTACCGGTGCCCCCTGTATATAGCCTCCACACCTACTCAGTACCGGTGCCCCCTGTATATAGCCTCCACACCTACTCAGTACCGGTGCCCCCTGTATATAGCCTCCACACCTACTCAGTACCGGTGCCCCCTGTATATAGCCTCCACACCTGGTCAGTACCGGTACCCCTGTATATAGCCTCCACACCTACTCAGTACCGGTGCCCCCTGTATATAGCCTCCACACCTACTCAGTACCGGTGCCCCCTGTATATAGCCTCCACACCTGGTCAGTACCGGTACCCCCTGTATATAGCCTCCACACCTACTCTGTACCGGTACCCCCTGTATATAGCCTCCACACCTGCTCAGTACCGTTACCCCCTGTATATAGCCTCCACACCTACTCAGTACCGGTGCCCCCTGTATATAGCCTCCACACCTACTCAGTACCGGTACCCCCTGTATATAGCCTCCACACCTGGTCAGTACCGGTACCCCCTGTATATAGCCTCCACACCTACTCAGTACCAGTGCCCCCTGTATATAGCCTCCACACCTGCTCAGTACCGGTACCCCCTGTATATAGCCTCCACACCTGCTCAGTACCGGTACCCCCTGTATATAGCCTCCACACCTGCTCAGTACCGGTACCCCCTGTATATAGCCTCCACACCTGCTCAGTACCGGTGCCCCCTGTATATAGCCTCCACACCTGCTCAGTACCGGTACCCCCTGTATATAGCCTCCACACCTACTCAGTACCGGTACCCCTGTATATAGCCTCCACACCTGCTCAGTACCGGTGCCCCCTGTATATAGCCTCCACACCTGCTCAGTACCGCTACCCCCTGTATATAGCCTCCACACCTGCTCAGTACCGGTGCCCCCTGTATATAGCCTCCACACCTGCTCAGTACTGGTGCCCCCTGTATATAGCCTCCACACCTGCTCAGTACCGGTACCCCCTGTATATAGCCTCCACACCTACTCAGTACCGGTACCCCTGTATATAGCCTCCACACCTGCTCAGTACCGGTACCCCCTGTATATAGCCTCCACACCTGCTCAGTACCAGTGCCCCCTGTATATAGCCTCCACACCTGCTCAGTACCGCTACCCCCTGTATATAGCCTCCACACCTACTCAGTACCGGTACCCCCTGTATATAGCCTCCACACCTACTCAGTACCGGTACCCCTGTATATAGCCTCCACACCTGCTCAGTACCGGTGCCCCCTGTATATAGCCTCCACACCTACTCAGTACCGGTGCCCCCTGTATATAGCCTCCACACCTACTCAGTACCGGTGCCCCCTGTATATAGCCTCCACACCTGCTCAGTACCGGTACCCCCTGTATATAGCCTCCACACCTACTCAGTACCGGTACCCCTGTATATAGCCTCCACACCTGCTCAGTACCGGTGCCCCCTGTATATAGCCTCCACACCTACTCAGTACCGGTGCCCCCTGTATATAGCCTCCACACCTACTCAGTACCGGTGCCCCCTGTATATAGCCTCCACACCTACTCAGTACCGGTGCCCCCTGTATATAGCCTCCACACCTGGTCAGTACCGGTACCCCCTGTATATAGCCTCCACACCTACTCAGTACCGGTGCCCCCTGTATATAGCCCTCACACCTACTCAGTACCGGTGCCCCCTGTATATAGCCTTCACACCTACTCAGTACCGGTGCCCCCTGTATATAGCCTCCACACCTGCTCAGTACCGCTACCCCCTGTATATAGCCTCCACACCTACTCAGTACCGGTGCCCCCTGTATATAGCCTCCACACCTGCTCAGTACCGGTGCCCCCTGTATATAGCCTCCACACCTACTCAGTACCGGTGCCCCCTGTATATAGCCTCCACACCTACTCAGTACCGGTGCCCCCTGTATATAGCCTCCACACCTACTCAGTACCGGTGCCCCCTGTATATAGCCTCCACACCTGGTCAGTACCGGTACCCCCTGTATATAGCCTCCACACCTACTCAGTACCGGTACCCCCTGTATATAGCCTTCACACCTACTCAGTACCGGTGCCCCCTGTATATAGCCTCCACACCTGCTCAGTACCGCTACCCCCTGTATATAGCCTTCACACCTACTCAGTACCGGTGCCCCCTGTATATAGCCTCCACACCTACTCAGTACCGGTACCCCCTGTATATAGCCTCCACACCTACTCAGTACCGGTGCCCCCTGTATATAGCCTCCACACCTACTCAGTACCGGTGCCCCCTGTATATACCCTCCACACCTACTCAGTACCGGTGCCCCCTGTATATAGCCTCCACACCTACTCAGTACCGGTGCCCCCTGTATATACCCTCCACACCTACTCAGTACCGGTGCCCCCTGTATATAGCCTCCACACCTACTCAGTACCGGTGCCCCCTGTATATAGCCTCCACACCTACTCAGTATTGGTGCCCCATGTATATAGCCTCCACACCTACTCAGTACCGGTGCCCCCTGTATATAGCCTCCACACCTACTCAGTACCGGTGCCCCCTGTATATAGCCTCCACACCTGGTCAGTACCGGTACCCCCTGTATATAGCCTCCACACCTACTCAGTACCGGTGCCCCCTGTATATAGCCTCCACACCTACTCAGTACCGGTGCCCCCTGTATATAGCCTCCACACCTGGTCAGTACCGGTACCCCCTGTATATAGCCTCCACACCTACTCTGTACCGGTACCCCCTGTATATAGCCTCCACACCTGCTCAGTACCGTTACCCCCTGTATATAGCCTCCACACCTACTCAGTACCGGTGCCCCCTGTATATAGCCTCCACACCTACTCAGTACCGGTGCCCTCTGTATATAGCCTCCACACCTGCTTAGTACCGTTACCCCCTGTATATAGCCTCCACACCTACTCAGTACCGGTGCCCCCTGTATATAGCCTCCACACCTACTCAGTACCGGTGCCCTCTGTATATAGCCTCCACACCTACTCAGTACCGGTGCAGGGGTACGGTGTATATAGCCTCCACACCTGCTCAGTACCGGTACCCCCTGTATATAGCCTCCACACCTGCTCAGTACCGGTACCCCCTGTATATAGCCTCGTTAATGTTATTTTCATTGTTTAACTTTTTATTATGACTTTTTATTTTAGTCTACTTGGTAAATATTTTCTTCTTCATGAACTGCACTGTTGGTTAAGTGCTTGCAGTCAGCATTTCACGGTAAAGTCTACACTTGTAGTATTCGGCGCATGTGGCAAATAAAGTTTGATTTGAATTCTCCTGTCAAGCCCCCCTTCCAGCGCCAAAGCCCCCCCTTCCAGCGCCAAAGCCCCCCCTTCCAACGCCAAAGCCCCCCCTTCCCCCGCAAAAGATAAAAAGACAAACATGTTTTGAAACTTTCTCTTTTGTAACAAGTGGGCCCTATGAGGTAATAGGAAAGAGTGAAGACAGGAAAAGAGTTGTTCTATAAATAGTCTCAGACTCTTTCCGTGTGGGCTCGTTGGGTTGAGATAGAGCAGAGGTGATACTGTGTTCTGCTCAGACTCTTTCCGTGTGGGCTCGTTGGGTTGAGATAGAGCAGAGGTGATACTGTGTTCTGCTCAGACTCTTTCCGTGTGGGCTCGTTGGGTTGAGATAGAGCAGAGGTGATACTGTGTTCTGCTCAGACTCTTTCCGTGTGGGCTCGTTGGGTTGAGATTGAGCAGAGTTGATACTGTGTTCTGCTCAGACTCTTTCCGTGTGGGCTTGTTGGGTTGAGATAGAGCAGAGGTGATACTGTGTTCTGCTCAGACTCTTTCCGTGTGGGCTCGTTGGGTTGAGATAGAGCAGAGGTGATACTGTGTTCTGCTCAGACTTTTTCCGTGTGGGCTCGTTGGGTTGAGATAGAGCAGAGGTGATACTGTGTTCTGCTCAGACTCTTTCCGTGTGGGCTCGTTGGGTTGAGATAGAGCAGAGGTGATACTGTGTTCTGCTCAGACTCTTTCCGTGTGGGCTTGTTGGGTTGAGATAGAGCAGAAGACTCTTTCCGTGTGGGCTCGTTGGGTTGAGATAGAGCAGAGTTGATACAGGAGCCAGGGTTGTTTATGACTTTTAGTTATAACTGTTCAGGATCTTTATATCAGTGGCTAAGTACTGTATAGACACAATCAACCTAGTCTGCCTAAAGTACAGAGACGGAAAGTATTCAGACCCCTTCACCTTTTCCACATTTAGTTACGTTACAGCCTTATTCTAAAATGGATTAAATATATATTTATTCTCATCAATCTACACACAATACCCCATAATGACAAAGCGAAAACATGTTTTAGAAATTTTGCAAATGTATTAAAAATATAAACAGAAATACCTTATTTACATAAGAATTCAGACCATTTTCGATGAGACTCAAAATTGAGCTCAGGTGCATCCTGTTTCCATTGATCATCCTTGAGATGTGTCTACAACTTAATTGGAGTCCACCTGTAGTAAATTCAATTGATTGGACATGATTTGGAAAGGCACACACCTGTCTATATAAGAGGTCCCACAGTTGACAGTGTATGTCAGAGCAAAAACCAAGCCATGAGGTCGAAGGATTTGACCTTAAAGCTATGTGATAGGATTGTGTCGAGGCACAGATCTGGAGAAGGGTACCATAAAATAACTGCAGCATTGAAGGTCCCCAAGAACACAGTTGTCTCCATCATTCTTAAATGGAAGAAGTTTGGAACCACCAAGACTCTTCCTAGAGCTGGCCGCCCGGCCAAACTGAGCAATCGGGAGAGAAAGGCCTTGGTCAGGGAGGAGACCAAGAACCCAATGGTCACTCTGACGGAGCTCCAGAGTTCCTCTGTGGAGATGGGAGAACGTTCCAGAAGGACAACCATCTCTGCAGCACTCCACCAATCAGGCCTTTATGGTAGAGTGGCCAGACAGAAGCCACTCCTCAGTACAAAGGCACATGACAGTCTGCTTGGACTTTTCCAAAAGGCACCTAAAGGACTCAGACCATGTAAACAAGACTCTCTGGTCTGGTGAAAACAAGATTGAACTCTTTGGCATGAATTCCAAGCACCACATCTGTGGGGATGTTTTTCAGCGGCATTGACTGGGAGACTAGTCAGGATCGAGGGAAAGATGAACGGAGCAAAGTACAGAGAGATCCTTGATGAAAACCTGCTCCAACCTCAGGACCTCAGACTGGGGCGAAGGTTCACCTTCCAACAGGACAACAACCCTAAGCACACAGCCAAGACAACGCAGGAGTGGCTTCGGGACAAGTCTCTGAATGTCCTTGAGTGATCCAGCCAGAGCCCGGACTTCAACCTGATCGAACATATCTGGAGAGACCTGAGAATAGCTGTGCAGCGACACTCCCCATCCAACCTGACAGAGCTTGAGAGGATCTGCAGAGAAGAATGGGAGAAACTCCCCAAATACAGGTGTGCCAAGCTTGTAGCGTCATACCCAAGAAGACTCAAGACTGTAATCGCTGCCAAAGGTGTTTCAACAAAGTATTGAGTAAAGGGTCTGAATACTTATGTAAATGTGATATTTCAGTTGGTTTTTTTTATAAATAAAAAAAAATGGTTTTGCTTCGTCATTATGGGGTATTGTGTGTAGATTTATGAGTGTCAGGACCCGGTTTCGAACCTGGGTCTCCGGAGTGAGAAACAGTCACTTAACCAACTGAGCCACGAATAGACAGCAGAACCCAGAAGATGAGGCAGACACAGCAGTACTTAAGACGGTGTATTTAATAAAGAAAAAATCCTAAAAATAAAAAATGGCAAATCCAAAAGGTGGAAGGAAAAACACAAAAAGACCTAAAAAGAAACTCACCAAAACTAAACAAAAACAAAAAAAACAGAATACCACAAGAACGTTACCCGGAATCGACAAGAGCACACAGAACACTAGGGCAGGGTGCTAACATACAAACACAGAGCACAGAACTGAGGGAAACAAAGGGTTTAAATACAATCAGGGGAAACGAGACACAGGTGCAAACAATAATGGGGGTCAAGGGAAAAACACAGGGACAAAAAGCACAATGGGGACATCTACTGACAAACAACTGGAACAACCCTGGCTAAATCCTGACAGAATCCCCCCCCTAGGAACGGCTCCTGACGTTCCTACCAGCTCTCTCAGGGTGGAGGACCCTGAACTGACGAATGAGGTCAGGGTCCAGGATGTCTTTGGCAGGAACCCAGGAGCGCTCCTCAGGACCGTAGCCTTCCCAGTCCACCAGATACTGCCAGGACCGCTGCACCCGGCGGGAATCCAGTATCCGGTGGACGGTATAAGCCGGCTGGCCTCCAATGACACGAGGCGGAGGGGGAGGTCTGTCTGCCGGGACAAGGGGAGAAAAAACAACAGGTTTTAACAAAGACACATGAAATGTGGGATTAATCTTAAGAGATCTGGGTAAATGTAGGCGATAAGAAACTGGGTTAACTCTCCTGGCAACCTTGAAGGGACCGATGTATTTTTGGGACAGCTTGCGAGACTCCACCCGTAGAGGTAAGTCTCTTGTGGAGAGCCAGACTCTCTGGCCGGGGCGCAGGGTAGGCCCGGGACGGCGACGTCTGTTGGCTTGTTGTTGATACCTCTGTGAGGAACGCATCAGATTAAGACGGGTCTTCCTCCACATAAGCCGACAGCGTCTGACGAATCTCAAGGCTGAAGGCACTCTGACTTCTGCCTCCTGGTCCGGGAACAATGGAGGAGCATAGCCAAACTGACACTCGTGCGGGGACATACCAGTGGAGGAGGAGCGCAAGGTGTTGTGCGCGTATTCGGCCCAAACAATAAAGGATGACCATGTGGACGGGTTGTCACGAGTCATACATCGGAGGGTGGTTTCCAGCTCTTGATTCATCCTCTCTGTTTGGCCGTTGGACTCCGGATGGTACCCTGAAGATAGACTGGCAGAAGCCCCCATGAGTTGGCAGAAGGCCTTCCAAAACCTTGAGGCGAACTGGGGACCTCTGTCAGAAACCACATCTTGAGGAATGCCAAAGACTCGGAACACATGATTAATTACCAACTCAGCCGTTTCCTTGGCAGAAGGTAACTTAGTCAGAGGGACGAACCTGGCCGCCTTTGAAAACCTGTCGATTATGACTAGGATAGTAGTATTGCCATGGGATGGAGGAAGTCCAGTAATAAAGTCCAATGAGATATGGGACCAGGGTCTGTGGGGAACAGGTAAAGGGTGAAGGAGTCCTTGAGGGCGGAGGTGAGAAGATTTGCCCTGGCAGCACACGGGGCAGGCATTGACGAAAGTGGCAACGTCTTCTCTTATGGTAGGCCACCAGAACTTACGCTGGATGAACTCCAAGGTGCGACCTACGCCCGGATGACAGGTGAGGCGAGAGGAGTGCCCCACAGAAGGACCTGAGTCCTCACTGCCTTGGGGACAAACAACCGATTGGCAGGGCCTCCTTTAGGGTCCGGTTCGCTAGCTTGAGCACGTCTCACGGTATCCTCAACTTGCCACGAGATCGGAGCCACAATCTTAGCAGCAGGAAGGACAGGCATGTCCGTGTCATCTCGAATGGCAGGAGCGTAGACTCGGGACAGGGCATCCGGTTTGAGATTCTTCGACCCGGGTCGATAGGTGAGGATAAACTGGAATCGATTGAAGAAAAGAGACCATCTAGCTTGTCTAGAGTTCAATCGCTTCGCCTGCTGGATATACTCCAGATTTTTGTGGTCCGTAAGCACTTGAAACGGGTGAGAAGCCCCCTCGAGCCAGTGTCTCCATTCCTTCAATGCCATTTTAACCGCTAGGAGTTCACGATCCCCACATCGTAGTTCCTCTCAGTCGGGGTAAGCCGGTGTGAGAAGAAAGCGCACGGATGAAGCTTCTTGTCTTCACCCCTCTGAGACAGGACAGCTCCAACACCAACCTCTGATGCGTCTACCTCCACCACAAATGGTTCATCCGTAGTCGGTAGTATCAGGATGGGAGCAGAGAGGATGCGCTGCTTGAGTCCTTGGAAGGCCGTCTCAGCTTCTCTTCCCCAAAAAAACCTTGCATTGCCAGCTTTGGTTAAAGCTGAGAGAGGAGCTGCCACCAAACTGAAGTTCTTGATGAACTTGCGGTAAAAGTTTGTGAAGCCCAGGAAACGCTGAACATCCTTAACGGATTTGGGGTGGGCCAATCCGCTACCGCCCCTACCTTCCTAGGGTCCATTTGGATTCGACCGGGTTCCACTACAAATCCCAGGAATTGTACTCGGGATGAATGGAATTCACATTTTTCCGGCTTAACGTACAGATGGCTGTCCAGGAGGCGTTTGAGTACTTGTCTGACATGCTTAGTGTGTTCTTGAAGGGAGCTCGAAAAGATGAGGATGTCATCCAAGTAAACGAACACAAATATGTTAAGCATATCCCTAAGCACATCGTTTATGAGCGCTTGGAACACCGCTGGGGCGTTGGTCAGGCCGAAGGGCATCACCAAGTATTCATAGTGACCAGTAGGCGTGTTGAAAGCGGTCTTCCACTCGTCACCAGGTCTGATCCGCACAAGATGGTATGCGTTCCGCAGGTCAAGCTTAGTGAAAACAACTGCTTCCTGGAGCAGCTCGAAGGCTGTGGCCATAAGGGGTAGCGGGTAACGGTTACGGACGGTTATGTCATTGAGTCCCCGGTAGTCAATGCAAGGACGTAACCCACAGTCTTTCTTGGCCACAAAGAAAAACCCTGCTCCCGCCGGGGAGGTGGATGGACGCATGAGGCCTGCTTCCAGAGAGTCCTTGATGTAGGTATCCATAGCAGCTCGTTCGGGTGGAGATAGGGAAAAGATCCGACCCCTGGGGGGGCAAGTGCCCGGAAACAGGTCGATGGGGCAATCGTAAGATCTATGGGGTGGTAGCATGGTGGCCCTCTGTTTGCTAAACACCAGTTTGAGGTCATGGTAACACTCGGGAACTCGGGTCAGGTCGATGGATTCTAAAGACTCGGGAGTAGAACTCTGGGAATTCTGGAAAATACAAGTAGCTTGGCACGTAGGACCCCACTGCTTGATAGTGCCCACAGACCAGTCGATGTGAGGGTTATGGCTGTGAAGCCAGGGGTATCCAAGGACGAGAGGAAACTCGGAACAGGAGATCAAATGAAAGTTCATCAATTCCTGGTGTTGTGAAACTGAAAGTCTCAAGGAGGTAGTGACATGAGTGACAAGTCCAGATCCCAAAGGGCTTCCATCCAATGTAGTAACCCTCATGGGGTCACTTAGAGGTTCAGAGGGAACGCCATTCTCCTTCGCCCAGACACCATCCATGAAGTTACCTGCGGCTCCAGAGTCTACCAAGGCTTGAAGGTGAAGCTTGTGGTTGTCCCAGGAGAGGGTGACTGGAATGAGCAGACGGGAGTTGGACGGATGGGAGGAGGTTATGTTTCCCGTTACAGTTCCCCCGGTCTGTACGGGACAGAGCGTTTCCCTGGAGCCCGGGACACGTGGAACGGAAATGGCCCGGTTTGCCGCAATATAGACAGCGTCGCTCCCTCATCCGGCGGTCTCTCTCAGCCTGGGAGATGCGTCCAATCTGCATGGGTTCCGGTGGAGCCAGTGATGATAAAGGTGGGGACTCGGAGCTGGGACTGATAGGGGCTAGAGGTCTACGGTTGAGTTCTCTCTCTCTCAGACGCTGGTCAATGCGTGAGGCCAACTTGATCAGGGACTCGAGATTGTCCGGTGGTTCCCGAGTGGCCAGTTCATCTTGGATAGTGTCGGAAAGGCCTTTCAGAAAGCACACCGTGAGCGCCTCGTTGTTCCAGCCACTCGCTGCTGCCACCGTGCGGAACTGGATGGCATAGTCCGTCACGCTGCGCCAACCTTGATGGAGAGTCAGGAGCTGTTTGGCTGAGTCAGAACCACTGCTTGGGCCTTGAAACACTCGTTTGAATTCCTCAGCAAAGGCAGAGTAGCTGGCACAGCAGGAACTATGGGCATCCCACACAGCAGTAGCCCAGGCCAGGGCTTTTTCCGACAGCAGGGTGATGATATATGCGATCTTAGACCGGTCGGTGGGAAACGACGAGGGTTGCAGCTCAAAGGAGAGAGAACATTGAGTGAGAAACCCTTTACAAGCACTTGGATCACCTGAGAACCGTTGGGGAGGTGGAAGACGAGGTTCAGCCAGGGGTTAACTGCCATGGGTACGTGAACTTGAGGTACTGGGACGGGAACTGTTGCCGGGGTAAGTCGATCAGATATTTGCTTAATGGAAGTCAGCATCTCCGACAGAAGATGAGAATGTCTAGCCATTAAGGCCTCTTGCTGAACCAGGGCGGCTTCGTGGCGTTGGACAGTCTCCTGGTGGTGGGACAGCGTGGCAAAAGGTCCTGGGAACTGGCTGCCTCTGGGTTCATTTTTGGCTCTGTGTTTCTGTCAGGACCCGGTTTCGAACCTGGGTCTCCGGAGTGAGAAACAGTCACTTAACCAACTGAGCCACGAATAGACAGCAGAACCCAGAAGATGAGGCAGACACAGCAGTACTTAAGACGGTGTATTTAATAAAGAAAAAATCCTAAAAATAAAAAATGGCAAATCCAAAAGGTGGAAGGAAAAACACAAAAAGACCTAAAAAGAAACTCACCAAAACTAAACAAAAACAAAAAAACAGAATACCACAAGAACGTTACCCGGAATCGACAAGAGCACACAGAACACTAGGGCAGGGTGCTAACATACAAACACAGAGCACAGAACTGAGGGAAACAAAGGGTTTAAATACAATCAGGGGAAACGAGACACAGGTGCAAACAATAATGGGGGTCAAGGGAAAAACACAGGGACAAAAAGCACAATGGGGACATCTACTGACAAACAACTGGAACAACCCTGGCCAAATCCTGACAATGAGGGGAAAAAAACTATTTAATCCATTTTAGAATAAGGCTGTAACGTAACAAAATATGGAAAAAGTTGAGGGGTCTGAATACTTTCCCAATGCACTGTAGATGTTAATAATTGTCAGGTTGTCATGAAATTAGAGTTTTAATTAGAGCTAGATTTATTATTATTAAAATTAGATTAGATTTAATTAGAGCTTTTAACCGACTAAAGTTAAATAAAGGTCATGAAAAAAAGCAACGATGACGAGAGTGACCTGTCAAATAAATAGTCATTATAAAACATGCTAAATCTTTTAAGTTTTGCAGCGCTAACTGACTCCAGGAAGTCAATGACATCCATATTTCTTAAACCCAGATCACCCCCCCCCCCACTAATAAATTGTGTTTTGATTGACAAATTATAAATGTTTCATTATTTTAATGATCAAACAAAGGTATTATTTGGGCCCACATTAGATGACAGAAAGTAGTAGAAAGAGTGCTAATTATTGAAAAAGAAGTTAATGAAATATTTCCGGTTTATTTGGATATTGATTGTACGTTACTTAAATGTTGCCTTCTAAAAATCTAAATTCTTGCAAAAAAAAAATATATATAAAGAAAATGTGTTACTTAAAATCAAATGTTATTGGTCACATACACAGATTATATCAGATGTTATTACGGGTGTAGAGAAATGCTCATCTCTTGTGGGCACACGCCATAAACTCAGAGCATCTGACCAAATTAAACCAGATTTTAGTTCTGGGTTAACCAAGAGATTATGTTACTATCTCAGATTATGGTGCGGAATAAGACTCTCTGAGGTCATGCGCCGTTTATATTCGTCCCAAATGGCACCCTATATATATATACCCTACCCTTATATTCCCTATAGTGCACTACTTTAGACCAGAACCCATGGGGTCAATTGGGTTCCATTTGGGATTCACCCTAGATTATACAGATTGTAGACAACCTTCCATCCAAACATTATCACTGTTTTTACATTTTTATTGTATTTGATTTAACCAGGCAAGTCAGTTAAGAATAAATTGTTATTTACAATGACGGCCTACCAAAAGGCAAAATAACTCATGTATTTGATTTAACCAGGCAAGTCAGTTAAGAATAAATTGTTATTTACAATGACGGCCTACCAAAAGGCAAAATACCTCATGTATTTGATTTAACCAGGCAAGTCAGTCAAGAATAAATTGTTATTTACAATGACGGCCTACCAAAAGGCAAAATACCTCATGTATTTGATTTAACCAGGCAAGTCAGTCAAGAATAAATTGTTATTTACAATGACGGCCTACCAAAAGGCAAAATACCTCATGTATTTGATTTAACCAGGCAAGTCAGTTAAGAATAAATTGTTATTTACAATGACGGCCTACCAAAAGGCAAAATACCTCATGGGGGGACGAGCGCTGGTATTAACATTTTTTAATATAAATATAGGACAAAACATTCATCACAACAAGAGAGACCTAAGACAACAACATATGACAACGCAACATGGTAGCAACACAACATGACAACAACGTGGTAGCAACACAGCATGGTAGCAACACAACATGGTAGCAGCACAAAACACGGTACAAACATTATTGGGCACAGACAACAGCACAAAGGGCAAGAAGTTAGTATTAAATTAGATTTTGGGGCTGCAAGTGAATCAAGTTGTTGTTGATTATATTAGTAATGATGCACTATTTTCACTTTTATTTAATTTAAATATTATTATTTATTTTGTGTTTTCTCAACCTTTGTGTGAAGCTATGTTTCCCGTCATATCGTTAAAATACTTTTCCCTGTGGAGCGTTTCTCGTACATCCATTCTCCTATCTGTATCCGGGCGTGGCGCTGCGGTGTCCCACTAAAATCACCCCAGGTGTTCCCAATCCAACAGGCGGAACACCAACCATTCCAAAATAATTAAGGCCTAACTCTCTCTTTACAACAATCTCCGATTCAGCACTGCCAAATAAAGACTCTTCTATGTCTCTGCTCCAAACAAAGAGCAGCGTCAACTTTATTCCAATCCACTCGGGGGATGTTTAAGGCGCTCCCTCCAACACAGGACTGATGCATTATGCACGTCCACAAAGCATCCAGGAGTTGGGAGAGAAGAAGAGACCAGATAATTTACCCCCTGCTGGGCACAGTGAAACAGGCATGGAGATAATTACTGCAGAACCTTGGCAAACTTTTTACTCAACCAATTCTACACTAAATAAATGACCCACTTAGATCAGATGGAGATAGAGGAAGATGAGAAGGGAGTCTGATCAATACCTACAGCTAGCTACCCTCTCCCTCTCTGTGTTCTCTCTCCCCCTCCCTCTCTCACCCCCTCCCTCTCTGTGTTCTCTCTCCCCCTCCCTCTCACCCCCTCCCTCTCTGTGTTCTCTCTCCCCATCCCTCTCACCCCCTCCCTTTCTGTGTTCTCTCTCCCTCTCTCTCTCTCTCTCTCTCTCTCTCTCTCTCTCTCTCTCTCTCTCTCTCTCTCTCTCTCTCTCTCTCTATCATTCTCTCTGGTTGTCTCTCACTCTCTCTCTCTCTCAATTGTCAATTCAATTCAATTCAAGGGGCTTTATTGGCATGGGAAACATGTGTTAACATTGCCAAAGCAAGTGAGGTAAATAATATACACAAGTGAAATAAACAATACAAATTAACAGTAAACATTACACATACAGAAGTTTCAAAACAATAAAGACATTACAAATGTCATATTATACATATATATATATACAGTGTTGTAACGATGTACAAATGGTTAAAGTACACAAGGGAAAATAAATATGCATAAATATGGGTTGTATTTACAATGGTGTTTGTTCTTCACTGGTTGCCCTTTTCTTGTGGCAACAGGTCACACATCTTGCTGCTGTGATGTCACACTGTGGTATTTCACCCAGTAGATATGGGAGTTTATCAAAATTGGATTTGTTTTCAAATTCTTTGTGGATCTGTGTAATCTGAGGGAAATATGTGTCTCTAATATGTTCATACATTGGGCAGGAGGTTAGGAAGTGCAGCTCAGTTTCCACCTCATTTTGTGGGCAGTGAGCTCATAGCCTGTCTTCTCTTGAGAGCCATGTCTGCCTACGGCGGCCTTTCTCAATAGCAAGGCTATGCTCACTGAGTCTGTACATAGTCAACGCTTTCCTTAAGTTTGGGTCAGTCACTGTGGTCAGGTATTCTGCCGCTGTGTACTCTCTGTTTAAGGCCAAATAACATTCTAGTTTGCACTGTTTTTTTAAAAATTCTTTCCAATGTGTCAAGTAATTATCTTTTTGTTTCCTCATGATTTGGTTGGGCCTAATTGTGCTGCTGTCCTGGGGCTCTGTGGGGTGTGTTTGTGTTTGTGTTTGTGAACAGAGCCCCAGGACCTGCTTGCTTAGGGGACTCTTCTCCAGGTTCATCTCTCTGTAGGTGATGGTTTTGTTATGGAAGGTTTGGAAGGTTCGCTTCCTTTTAGGTGGTTGTACAATTTAATGGCTCTTTTCTGGATTTTGATCATTAGTGGGTATCGGCCTAATTCTGCTCTGCATGCATTATTTGGTGTTCTACGTTGTACACGGAGGATATTTTTGCAGAATTCTGCGTGCAGATTCTCAATTTGGTGTTTGTCCCATTTTGTGAAGTCTTGTTTGGTGAGGGGACCCCAGACCTCACAACCATAAAGGACAATGGGCTCTATGACTGATTCAAGTATTTTTAGCCAAATCCTAATTGGTATGTTGAAATTTATGTTCCTTTTGATGGCGTAGAATGCCCTTATTGCCTTGTTACCTGTGGCGCTGATGTTTAGGCCAAGGTATGTATAGTTTTTTGTGTGCTCTAGGGCAACAGTGTCTAGATGGAATTTATATTTGTGGTCCTGGCGACTGGACCTTTTTTGGAACACCATTATTTTGGTCTTACTGAGATTTACTCTCTCTCTCTCTGTCCCTCTCTCTCTCTCTCTCTCTCTCCCTGTCTTTCTCCCCCTCTCTCTCTCCCCCTTGTCTCTCTCTCTCTCCCCATCTTTCCCCCCCCCTCTCTCTCTTCTCCTAGACATCCCGATACAGCGTGAAACTATCTGTGCTAGCTTACGATGTTGTGATGGTGTATAATGATGGTGGTAGCAGAAGAGGTGATTGGAGAGCGGTGCCCAGTGTCGACAGCCGGGGGCCAGGAGATTGCCTCACAACATAAACTGCACACTTTGCTCTGGTTTCACAGCACATTTCTGCCAACTTCAGTGTTTCATTGTCAGCAAAGATGTGTGGAGAGTCTACTTCTTCTGTTCTGTGAGGCTGACATGATGCAACTGGGCTGTAACAGCAGCACAGATCCGCTGGTAGCAACTACACAGCGGGTGCATTCAAAATGGCACTCTATTCCCTTAATAGGCCTCTTATCAGAAGTAGTGCACTATTTAGGAAACAGGGTGCCATTTCGGACACGGCCGATGTCTTTTTCAGTTCCTCCCTCACTTAAAAAAAATAATAATAAAATAAGTTTTCTGTTGTTAATGAGTATTTCAGGATGTTTCTCGTTGGATCCCTGAAGGATGGTCACATGGACAGCAGTTCATAAATATGACGTTTTTTAATACGTCTAACCTGGGGTGGCTTTCATAAAATGATTTGATGAAACATTGCATTTGGCCTTACTGCTATTAGCCCATAAGTTAGATCTGGGTGTCCTGATTCCTCGCTACACTGTTAGAAAACAAAGGGTTCTTTAGCTGTCCCTGTAGGAGAACCCTTTGAAGAACCCTTTTTGGTTCCGAGTAGAACTCTCTTGGGTTCCATGTAGAACCCAAAAGAATTCTAACTGGAACCAAAAAGGGTTCTATCCAATGGGGACAGCCGAAGAACCCTTTTTTATGTAAGTGGTTTCAGATGGTCATATTATACTGAGAATCATTTAACTATTTAGATTTTTAGGCATAAAATATATATCTATTTATTTTTTTATTTTTTTTATTTAATGATTTGAATTTTACTTTACTGCTACTGCTATCAGATAGTCTTTACTGCTATTAGCCCATAGAAACACATTGAATAACAGATAGTCCTTACTGCTATTAGCCCATAGAAACACATTGAATAACAGTACACTTCCATACACAGCACACTTCCATACATCTTTAAAATCAAATCAAATCAAATTTATTTATATAACCCTTCGTACATCAGCTGATATCTCAAAGTGCTGTACAGAAACCCAGCCTAAAAACCCCAAACAGCAAGCAATGCGGGTGTAGAAGCACGGTGGCTAGGAAAAACAACCTAGAAAGGCCAGAACCTAGGAAGAAACCTAGAGAGGAACCAGGCTATGTGGGGTGGCCAGTCAATCTTTTAACTGGTACCAGACTACATTGAGATGAGTCTTGTGAAACCTGTGGGCGTCCTACAGCAAAACAACCAGCATGTACGTGAGAGTCCCAACTTATCATATATTATTATCATATTAGTGTTAAGGTCAAACTGTTCAGACTGAAGTTAGCAGATTGGAGGTACTCACTTCTGAAGATGGCAGATTGGAGGTACTGACTTCAGAAGATGGCAGATTGGAGGTACTGACTTCTGAAGTTAGCAGATTGGAGGTACTGACTTCTGAAGTTAGCAGATTGGAGGTACTGACTTCTGAAGTTAGCAGATTGGAGGTACTGACTTCTGAAGTTAGCAGATTGGAGGTACTGACTTCTGAAGTTAGCAGATTGGAGGTACTGACTTCTGAAGTTAGCAGATTGGAGGTACTGACTTCTGAAGTTAGCAGATTGGAGGTACTGACTTCTGAAGTTAGCAGATTGGAGGTACTGACTTCTGAAGTTAGCAGATTGGAGGTACTGACTTCTGAAGTTAGCAGATTGGAGGTACTGACTTCTGAAGTTAGCAGATTGGAGGTACTGACTTCTGAAGTTAACAGATTGGAGGTACTGACTTCTGAAGTTAGCAGATTGGAGGTACTGACTTCTGAAGTTAGCAGATTGGAGGTACTGACTTCTGAAGTTAGCAGATTGGAGGTACTGACTTCTGAAGTTAGCAGATTGGAGGTACTGACTTCTGAAGTTAGCAGATTGGAGGTACTGACTTCTGAAGTTAGCAGATTGGAGGTACTGACTTCTGAAGTTAACAGATTGGAGGTACTGACTTCTGAAGTTAGCAGATTGGAGGTACTGACTTCTGAAGTTAGCAGATTGGAGGTACTGACTTCTGAAGTTAGCAGATTGGAGGTACTGACTTCTGAAGTTAGCAGATTGGAGGTACTGACTTCTGAAGTTAGCAGATTGGAGGTACTGACTTCTGAAGTTAGCAGATTGGAGGTACTGACTTCTGAAGTTAGCAGATTGGAGGTACTGACTTCTGAAGTTAGCAGATTGGAGGTACTGACTTCTGAAGTTAGCAGATTGGAGGTACTGACTTCTGAAGTTAGCAGATTGGAGGTACTGACTTCTGAAGTTAGCAGATTGGAGGTACTGACTTCTGAAGTTAACAGATTGGAGGTACTGACTTCTGAAGTTAGCAGATTGGAGGTACTGACTTCTGAAGTTAGCAGATTGGAGGTACTGACTTCTGAAGTTAGCAGATTGGAGGTACTGACTTCTGAAGATGGCAGATTGGAGGTACTGACTTCAGAAGTTAACAGATTGGAGGTACTCACTTCTGAAGTTAACAGATTGGAGGTACTGACTTCTGAAGTTAACAGATTGGAGGTACTGACTTCTGAAGATGGCAGATTGGAGGTACTGACTTCAGAAGTTAACAGATTGGAGGTACTGACTTCTGAAGTTAACAGATTGGAGGTACTGACTTCTGAAGTTAACAGATTGGAGGTACTGACTTCTGAAGTTAACAGATTGGAGGTACTGACTTCTGAAGATGGCAGATTGGAGGTACTGACTTCAGAAGTTAACAGATTGGAGGTACTGACTTCTGAAGTTAACAGATTGGAGGTACTGACTTCTGAAGATGGCAGATTGGAGGTACTGACTTCAGAAGTTAACAGATTGGAGGTACTGACTTCTGAAGTTAACAGATTGGAGGTACTGACTTCTGAAGTTAACAGATTGGAGGTACTGACTTCTGAAGTTAGCAGATTGGAGGTACTGACTTCAGACAAGTCCCGTGTTGCTTGTGGGGGTCGTAGTGTCAAACCGTTTGGATGCTACAGACGTTTTCATGAGAAGGCTGATTTTTTTCATGATGGGGATGTCTCCTGGTCTGACACACACCGCTGTAGCTCGGCGACCTTTCACCTCAGATGTGGAAGGCTGCCATTGAGACGCATCCCATGTAAACAAGCAGATATCTCTACTTTAAACTGACGGATTTTAAAGGGGATCCTTTGGTTATGCTAATTCGGTTTCCACAGGTGCATGGACATCAACTGTAGGGGTATTAAGCCGCCCTCGTCATGTGACTTTGTGGCGTAGTGCACCTGCATGTGCAGCCCTCATCATGTGACTTTGTGGTGTAGTGCACCTGCATGTGCAGCCCTCGTCATGTGACTTTGTGGCGTAGTGCACCTGCATGTGCAGCCCTCATCATGTGACTTTGTGGCGTAGTGCACCTGCATGTGCAGCCCCCGTCATGTGACTTTGTGGCGTAGTGTATGTATGTGTGTGTGTGGTTTTCATTCTGTTGTTGATGTGGCAGATTACTTGATGTTCTATCGTGACCATTAAGTTGGTGTTGTGATACAAGAAAGGGTCATTTCTCTCAAGACAAATTGTGACTTGCTTCAGCAGGCCCAAAATATTTTTTAATCGCGGTCAAAGAAGTGTAAAATCTTCTAAACAGTTTTTCCAGTTTTTCCAGTTTCATTGTGAACATGTTGTTTTTCTTGTATAGTGTGTGTGTGTGTGTGTGTGTGTGTGTGTGTGTGTGTGTGTGTGTGTGTGTGTGTGTGGAAAAAAAGAAAGACCTCAGAAAAAAAATGTAAGACCTCCATAAGTCTGGTTCATCCAATTTCCAAACACCTGAAGGTACCACGTACATCTCTACAAACAATAGTACGCAAGTATAAACACCATGGAGCCGTCATACTGCTCAGGAAGGAGACGCGTTCTGTCTCCTAGAGATGAACGTACTTTGGTGTGAAAAGTGCAAATAAATCCCAGAACAACAGTAAAGGATCTTGTGAAGATGCTGGAGGAAACATGTACAAAAGTATCTATATCCACAGTAAAATTAGTCCTATATCTGTCACGCCCTGACCTTAGAGGGCCGTATTATTTCTCTATTTGGTGAGGTCAGGGTGTGATGTGGGGTGGGCATTCTATCTTTTGTTTTCTATGTTTCTTAATTTCTATGTTCTGGCCGGGTATGGTTCTCAATCAGGGACAGCTGTCTATCGTTGTCTCTGATTTTGAATCATACTTTGGTAGCCCTTTTTCCCTCCTTTCTTTGTGGGTAGTTGACTTTGTTCGGGGCACTATAGCCCGTGTAAGCTTCACGGTTGTGTCTTCATTTCTTGTTTTGTTGGCGTCATTTTAAATAAAAGAAAATGTACGCTCCCCACGCTGCGCCTTGGTCCACTTATTCCAGCCAGGAAGACGGCCTTGACAATATTGACAACTAGAAAGGCCGCTCAGCAAGAAAGAAGCCACTGCTCCAAAACCCCCATAAAAAAAGCCAGACTACGGTTTGCAACTGCACATGGGGACAAATATTGTACTTTTTGGAGAAATGTCCTCTGGTCTGATGAAACAAAAGTAGAACTGTTTGGCCATAATGACCATCGTTATGTTTGGAGGAAAAAGGGGGTTGATTGCAAGCCGAAGAACACCATCCCAACTGTGAAGCACGGGGGGGGGCAGCATCATGTTATGGGGGTGCTTTGCTGCAGGAGGGACTGGTGCACTTCACAAAATAGATGGCTTCATGAGGGAGGAAACTTATGTGGATATATTGAAGCAACATCTCAAGACAAGAAGTTAAAGCTTGGTCGCAAATGGGTCTTCCAAATGGACAATGACCCCAAGCACACCTCCAAAGCTGTGGCAGAATGGCTTAAGGAAAACAAAGTCAAGGTATTGGAGTGGCCATCACAAAGCCCTGACTTCAATCATATAGAAAAATTGTGGGCTGAACTGAAAAAGCGTGTGTGAGCAAGGAAGCCTCCAAACCCGACTAAGTTACACCAGCTCTGTCAGGAGGAATGGGCCAAAATTCACCCAACTTATTGTGGGAAGCTTGTGGAAGGCTACCTGAAACGTTTGACCCAAGTTACAATATAAAGGCAATGCTACCAAATACTAATTGAGTGTATATAAACTTCTGACCAACTGGGAATGTGATGAAAGAAATAAAAGTTGAAATAAATAATTCTCTCTACAATTATTCTGACATTTCACATTCTTAAAATAAAGTGGTGATCCTAACTGACCAAAAACAGGGACTTTTTACTAGGATTAAATGTCAGGAATTGTGAAAAACTGAGTTTAAATGTATTTGGCTAAGGTGTATGTAAACTTCTGACTTCAACTGTGCGTGTGTGTTTGTGTGTGTGTGTGTGTGTGTGCATGTGTGTGTGTGCGTGCATGCGTGTCATCGTGGTGTTCTGTTGTGGTGGAAAGGAAAGATGTGTGGGATTCTAGCCTCCCTGCCCATGGCTGGTGTTCCTGGGTGGATACCCCTGGATGGATACCCCTGGATGGATGTCCCTGGATGGATACCCCTGGATGGATACCCCTGGATGGATGTCCCTGGATGGATACCCCTGGATGGATACCCCTGGATGGATACCCCTGGATGGATACCCCTGGATGGATACCCCTGGATGGATGTCCCTGTATGGATGTTCCTGGATGGATACCCCTGGATGGATACCCCTGGGTGGATGTTCCTGGATGGATACCCCTGGATGGATACCCCTGGATGGATACCCCTGGATGGATGTTCCTGGATGGATACCCCTGGATGGATACCCCTGGATGGATACCCCTGGATGGATACCCCTGGGTGGATACCCCTGGATGGATACCCCTGGATGGATACCCCTGGATGGATACCCCTGGATGGATACCCCTGGATGGATACCCCTGGGTGGATGTTCCTGGATGGATACCCCTGGATGGATACCCCTGGATGGATACCCCTGGATGGATGTCCCTGGATGGATACCCCTGGATGGATACCCCTGGATGGATGTTCCTGGATGGATACCCCTGGATGGATACCCCTGGATGGATACCCCTGGATGGATGTCCCTGGATGGATGTTCCTGGATGGATACCCCTGGATGGATACCCCTGGATGGATACCCCTGGATGGATACCCCTGGGTGGATGTCCCTGGATGGATACCCCTGGATGGATACCCCTGGATGGATACCCCTGGATGGATACCCCTGGATGGATACCCCTGGATGGATACCCCTGGGTGGATGTTCCTGGATGGATACCCCTGGATGGATACCCCTGGATGGATACCCCTGGATGGATGTCCCTGGATGGATACCCCTGGATGGATACCCCTGGATGGATACCCCTGGATGGATACCCCTGGATGGATACCCCTGGATGGATGTTCCTGGATGGATGTTCCTGGATGGATACCCCTGGATGGATACCCCTGGATGGATACCCCTGGATGGGTGTCCCTGGATGGATACCCCTGGATGGATACCCCTGGATGGATACCCCTGGATGGATACCCCTGGATGGATACCCCTGGATGGATTGTTACACACAATCACTGTCTGTTGCCAGATGAAGCTGCAGTCTCAAGGATTGACTGACTGCTGAGGTTGACCTCCGACCTCTGACCCTTCACTTGAACCCTTGCGCAACATCAGGGTCCAGGATGCACAGCAAAAGGCCAAAGTTTATGTTTACGACTTTCCCTGCTTTCTCTTTTCTCTAAAAAGGAATCTTTCGTTGAACACATGAACAGACAGGTAGGTCGCATGGGTTAAAAAACAACAACAAGAGGAGAAGACGTCACTTCTCTGCTCTCAGCGCAGGCAGGCAGCTGAAAGAGTTTGTTGCCGTGTGCTTTGTGGGAGAGAACAGGAAATCCTTGTGTTTGGTTTAGCCATCGACCAAACTTGCTTAACGTCGCACATCTTCAGGTGGATGCAGAGTGCATTCACAAAAACAAACAAAAAACAAAGTAAGCTGGCTGGTAAAGTAGAGTAAAGTGGGAGAGGTGTGTGAGCTGTTATTCTGGTAGGGCAGAAGAGTTGGGACGTGAAGGGTGTACAGAGACAGCCTACAGTCACAGAGTTGGGACGTGAACGATGCACAGCGACGGCCTACAGTCACAGAGTTGGGACGTGGTGCACAGCGATGGCCTACAGTCACAGAGTTGGGACGTGGTGCACAGCGACTGCCTACAGTCACAGAGTTGGGACGTGGTGCACAGCGATGGCCTACAGTCACAGAGTTGGGACGTGAACGATGCACAGCGACGGCCTACAGTCACAGAGTTGGGACGTGGTGCACAGCGACAGCCTACAGTCACAGAGTTGGGACGTGGTGCACAGCGATGGCCTACAGTCACAGAGTTGGGACGTGGTGCACAGCGACGGCCGACAGTCACAGAGTTGGGACGTGGTGTACAGAGACGGCCTACAGTCACAGAGTTGGGACGTGGTGCACAGCGATGGCCTACAGTCACAGAGTTGGGACGTGGTGCACAGCGACGGCCTACAGTCACAGAGTTGGGACGTGGTGCACAGCGATGGCCTACAGTCACAGAGTTGGGACGTGGTGCACAGCAACGGCCGACAGTCACAGAGTTGGGACGTGGTGCACAGCGACGGCCGACAGTCACAAAGTTGGGACGTGGAGAGGACGCTTCCGTCATCACCTCCCTCAGAGTTAAATACTATGAACAAGGATGTGGTCAGCCAAGGCAGCTGCTGCTCAACTTTTTAAATGTTTTTTTATTTAATCTTTATTTAACTAGGCAAGTCAATTAAGAACAAATGCTTATTTGACAATGACGGCCAACCCCGGCCAAACCCTCCCCGAACCCGGATGACGCTGTGTGCCGCCCTATGGGACTCCTGATCACGGCCGGGTTGTGATACAGCCCGGGATCGAACCAGGGTCTGTAGTGACGCCTCCAGCACTACGATGCGGTGCCTTAGACCTCTGTGATACAGCCCGGGATCGAACCAGGGTCTGTAGTGACGCCTCCAGCACTACGATGCGGTGCCTTAGACCTCTGTGATACAGCCCGGGATCGAACCAGGGTCTGTAGTGACGCCTCCAGCACTACGATGCGGTGCCTTAGACCGCTGTGATACAGCCCGGGATCGAACCAGGGTCTGTAATGACGCCTACAGCACTACGATGCGGTGCCTTAGACCGCTGTGATACAGCCCGGGATCGAACCAGGGTCTGTAGTGACGCCTCTAGCACTACGATGCGGTGCCTTAGACCGCTGCACCACTCGGGAGCCACATGAATCTATTGGTCACATGGCGAGAAGATGTTATTGTAAGTGTAGCCAAATGCTAGTTCTGACACTACAGTAAAATCTAACAGGAAATATCTAGCAATTCCACAACAAATATCTAATACACAAACACCAAAGGAATGAAATAAGAATATATAAATATAAATATATGGATTATATATATATATATAGTGATGACAGAGGGTATAGGCTAAGATTCAGTAGATAGTATAGAATACAGTATATACGTATGAGATGAGTAATGTAATACATATAAACATTGTTAAAGTGGCATTATTAAAGTGACCAGTGATCCATTTATTAAAGTGGCCAATGACTTCAAGTCTGTACGTTAGCAGCAGCCTCTCTGTGTTAGTGGTGGCTGTTTAACAGTCTGATGGCCTTGAGATAGAAGATGTTTTTCAGTCTCTCAGTCCCTGCTTTGATGCACCTGTACTGACCTCGTCTTGTGGAGGATAGCGGGGTGAACAGGAAGTGGCTCGGGTGGTTGTTGTCCTTGATGATCTTTATGGGCTTCCTGTGACATCGGGTGGTGTAACTGCATGATTCTATTTGTGTAATTTCACAGTTTTGATGTCTTCAGTATTATTCTACATTGTGGAAAATAGTAAAAATAAATAAAAACCCCTGAATGAGTAGGTGTGTCCAAACGTTCGATTGGGACTGTATTTTTATGTTTTTACTGCTCTAGGGATATAATTATTGTCAGGATAACCTTATTACTATTGCTATTGATTTATTTTTCACTATTTATACGACGCACACAGGGAGAGAAGTAGAGGTGGAGAAGTAGAGGTAGAGAAGTAGAGGTGGAGAAGTAGAGGTAGAGACGTAGGAGTGGAGAAGTAGGGGTGGAGAAGTAGAGGTAGAGAAGTAGAGGTGGAGAAGTAGAGGTGGAGAAGTAGAGGTGGAGAAGTAGAGGTAGAGACGTAGGAGTGGAGAAGTAGGGGTGGAGAAGTAGAGGTAGAGAAGTAGAGGTGGAGAAGTAGAGGTGGAGAAGTAGAGGTGGAGAAGTAGAGGTGGAGAAGTAGAGGTAGAGAAGTAGAGGTGGAGAAGTAGAGGTAGAGAAGTAGAGGTAGAGAAGTAGAGGTGGAGAAGTAGAGGTGGAGAAGTAGAGGTGGAGAAGTAGGGGTGGAGAAGTAGAGGTGGAGAAGTAGGGGTGGAGAAGTAGAGGTGGAGAAGTAGAGGTAGAGAAGTAGAGGTAGAGAAGTAGAGGTAAAGAAGTAGGGGTGGAGAAGTAGAGGTGGAGAAGTAGAGGTAGAGAAGTAGGGGTGGAGAAGTAGAGAAGTTGAGGTGGAGAAGTAGAGGTAGAGAAGTAGGGGTGGAGAAGTCGGGGTGGAGAAGTAGAGAAGTAGAGGTGGAGGAGTAGAGGTGGAGAAGCAGAGGTGGAGAAGTAGAGGTAGAGAAGTAGAGGTGGAGAAGTAGGGGTGGAGAAGTAGGGGTGGAGAAGTAGGGGTGGAGAAGTAGAGGTGGAGAAGTAGAGGGAGAGAATTAGAGGGAGAGAAGTAGAGGTGGAGAAGTTGAGGTAGAGAATTAGAGGTGGAGAACTATAGGTGGAGAACTAGAGGTGGAGAAGTTGGGGTGGAGAAGTAGGGGTGGAGAAGTAGAGGTAGAAAAGTAGAGGTAGAGAAGTAGAGGTAGAGGTAGAGGTAGAAGTAGATGTGTAGAGGTGGAGACCTACCTCTACTTCTCTGTTCCCCATGTTTGTTTGTGAGTGATTGTTTCTATGTAGGTAGGTCTGTGATTGTGGGCTCTGTTTTTGTATTGCATTTATATTATGTTGAGTAAAATAAGTTTATTTACTCACATCTGCTGTCCTGCGCCTGACTCCTATACACCAGCTACACACAGACTTCCTAACACAATGTTTATATCCCAGGACAAATTAGCTAGCAACAGCAAGCTAGCTAAATAGGACAAATTATTTTGCAAGTGTAAGCTAACTAAATTGCCATACATGTTTAATGCTTTTCAACCTGTCCCCAAATTAATGTAATTGGTTCAGTTTGTTTTGATATTTTAACCTGCATGTCATGATGTCATGATCGCGATTTGGTTTGGGGGGGGGGGGCAAAATACATTTATGCACGATAGCGGCACGATAGCGCGTTATAGCGCACGTACACAGCCGGTTTGGATTCCGTGTTACATGCTGACCACACGGCACATGCGCCAGCGTTACTAAATAAATGTACACACACAAATCCGTACATGTTTTTCAATCATTTCATCCAAACTGTCTAGTTGGTAGTGGTAATGCACCGAAAAGTCGTTTGCCAACCGCCTTATAAAGTCCACAGAAGAAGAAGCGTGAAGGAGATTACTAAATGCTAACTAGGTTTCCCCCTTTTGTCTGTGGACTAATTATCGGAGGAGAGAACACACGATTTTATGTGACTCAAAAATGGGTCCAAATTCCTAAATGATCCAGAAAAAAATGTATCCTTTATATACCAGGACAAATTAGCTAGCAACAGCAAGCTAGATGAATAGGGCAAATTAGCTAGCAACAGCAAGCTAGATGAATTGGACAAATTAGCTAGCAACAGCAAGCTAGATGAATAGGACAAATTAGCTAGCAATTAGCTAGTTTAAACTAACACATCCACCCCCCCCCAGATATCTCTAATTTAAACTGACACAAAACCCCCAGATATCTCTACTTTAAACCGACACAACCCCGCCCCCCACAGATATCTCTAGTTTAAACTGAAACAACCCCCCACAGATATCTCTACTTTAAACTGAAACACCCCCCCCCCCAGATATCTCTACTTTAAACTGACACAACCCCCCCCCAGATATCTCTACTTTAAACTGACACAACCCCCCCACAGATATCTCTACTATAAACTGACACAACCCCCCAGATATCTCTACTTTAAACTGACACAACCCCCCCAGATATCTCTACTTTAAACTGAGACAACCCCCCCAGATATCTCTACTTTAAACTGACACAACCCCCCCCCCCCAGATATCTCTACTTTAAACTGACACAACCCCCACAGATATCTCTACTTTAAACTGACACAACCCCCCCAGATATCTCTACTTTAAACTGACACAACCCCCCAGATATCTCTACTTTAAACTGACACAACCCCCCCCCCAGATATCTCTAGTTTAAACTGACACAACCCCCAGATATCTCTACTTTAAACTGACACAACCCCCCAGATATCTCTACTTTAAACTGACACAACCCCCACAGATATCTCTACTTTAAACTGAAACAACCCCCCAGATATCTCTACTTTAAACTGACACAACCCCCCCCCCAGATATCTCTACTTTAAACTGACACAACCCCCCCAGATATCTCTACTTTAAACTGACACAACCCCCACAGATATCTCTACTTTAAACTGACACAACCCCCCCAGATATCTCTGCTTTAAACTGACACAACCCCCCCAGATATCTCTACTTTAAACTGACACAACCCCCCCCCCACATATCTCTAGTTTAAACTGACACAACCCCCACAGATATCTCTACTTTAAACAGAAACACCCCCCCAGATATCTCTACTTTAAACTGACACAACCCCCCCCAGATATCTCTACTTTAAACTGACACACCCCCCCACAGATATCTCTACTTTAAACTGAAACAACCCCCCCCCGATATCTCTACTTTAAACTGACACAACCCCCCAGATATCTCTACTTTAAACTGACACAACCCCCCACAGATATCTCTACTTTAAACTGACACAACCCCCCCCCAGATATCTCTACTTTAAACTGACACAACCCCCCTAGATATCTCTACTTTAAACTGACACAACCCCCCCCCCAGATATCTCTACTTTAAACTGACACAACCCCCCCAGATATCTCTACTTTAAACTGACACAACCCCCCCCCCCCAGATATCTCTACTTTAAACTGACACAACCCCCCCCAGATATCTCTACTTTAAACTGACACAACCGCCCCCAGATATCTCTACTTTAAACTGACACAACCCCCACAGATATCTCTACTTTAAACTGACACAACCCCCCAGATATCTCTACTTTAAACTGACACAACCCCCCAGATATCTCTACTTTAAACTGACACAACCCCCCAGATATCTCTAGTTTAAACTGACACAACCCCCACAGATATCTCTACTTTAAACTGAAACACCCCCCAGATATCTCTACTTTAAACTGACACAACCCCCAGATATCTCTACTTTAAACTGACACAACCCCCCCAGATATCTCTACTTTAAACTGACACACCCCCCCAGATATCTCTACTTTAAACTGACACAACCCCCCAGATATCTCTAGTTTAAACTGACACAACCCCACCAGATATCTCTACTTTAAACTGACACAACCCCCCCAGATATCTCTACTTTAAACTGACACAACCCCCCCACAGATATCTCTACTTTAAACTGAAACAACCCCCCCAGATATCTCTACTTTAAACTGACACAACCCCCCAGATATCTCTACTTTAAACTGACACAACCCCCACAGATATCTCTACTTTAAACTGACACAACCCCCCACAGATATCTCTACTTTAAACTGAAACACCCCCCAGATATCTCTACTTTAAACTGACACAACCCCCAGATATCTCTAGTTTAAACTGACACAACCCCCCCCAGATATCTCTACTTTAAACTGACACAACCCCCCCCACAGATATCTCTACTTTAACCCCCCCAGATATCTCTAGTTTAAACTGACAGAAAACCCCCAGATATCTCTAGACTAAACTGACACATTCTTTTATGGGGATTTTTTTATTATGCTAATTCGATTTCCGCGGGGGCACAGACGTGTACCTCAGGGGGTTATTAAAAGTGAAAGAAATGTTTAGACTTTTCTCTCTGATCTGCTCTTACATGTTCTGTAGGTTACAGGTTGGCGTAGAGGGCTTTTTGAGGCAGAAAGAAAAGTAGCTGGCTCGAAAAAAGGGGTGAAGTTCACAAACATTTTGCACAACTTGTGGACTCTGAAGTATGTTGTAAGATTCAGGAATATGCACATCAAATAATATTTTCTCACACAGACATGTCGTTCCAGTTTGTTTTGAAATACGATTGTGGTTTGGTTTTGCCCTAATTATGAGATATATTCCATGTGAGGCAGAAAAAACAGGAATGTTGTGCAAAAGGCTTAGAAGAGTGTAAACAAAATGCTGCGCCCTTCATCGTTCACCTCCCCTTTCTCATCCCCTTTCTCCTCATCTCTCCTTTCTCCTCACCTCCCCTTTCTCCTCATCTCCCCTTTCTCCTCACCTCCTCTTTCTCCTCACCTCCCCTTTCTCCTCACCTCCCCTTTCTCCTCCCTTTCTCCTCCCTGTCTCATCCCTTTCTCCTCACTTCCCCTTTCTCCCTTTTCTCCTCACTTCCCTTTTCTCCTCACCTCCCCTTTCTCCTCACCTCCCTTTCTCCTCACCTCCCTTTCTCTTCACCTCCTCTTTCTCCTCACCTCCCCTTTCTCCTCACCTCCCCTTTCTCCTCACTTCCCCTTTCTCCTCACCTCCTCTTTCTTCCTCACCTCCCTTTTCTCCTCACTTCCCCTTTCTCCTCACCTCCCCTTTCTCCTCATCTCCCCTTTCTCCTCACCTCCCCTTTTTCCTCACCTCCTCTTTTCTCCTCGCCTCCCTTTTCTCCTCACCTCCCCTTTCTCCTCACCTCCTCTTTCTCCTCACCTCCCTTTTCTCCTCACCTCCCCTTTTCTCCTCACTTCCCCTTTCTCCTCACATCCTCTTTCTTCCTCACCTCCTCTTTCTCCTCACCTCCCTTTTCTCCTCCCCTTTCTCCTCACCTCCCCTTTCTCCTCCCTTTTCTCCTCACCTCCCCTTTCTCCTCACCTCCTCTTTTCTCCTCACTTCCCCTTTCTCCTCACTTCCCCTTTCTCCTCACCTCCCCTTTCTCCTCACCTCCCTTTTCCCCTCACCTCCCCTTTCTCCTCACCTCCCTTTTCTCCTCCCCTTTCTCCTCACCTCCCCTTTCTCCTCCCTTTTCTCCTCACCTCCTCTTTTCTCCTCACCTCCCCTTTCTCCACACCTCCTCTTTTCTCCTCACCTCCCCTTTCTCCTCACTTCCCTTTTCTCCTCACCTCCCCTTTCTCCTCACTTCCCCTTTCTCCTCACCTCCCCTTTCTCCTCACCTCCCCTTTCTCCTCACTTCCCTTTTCTCCTCACCTACCCTTTCTCCTCACCTCCCTTTTCTCCTCCCCTTTCTTCTCACCTCCCCTTTCTCCTCCCTTTTCTCCTCACCTCCCTCTTCTCCTCACCTCCCCTTTCTCCTCACTTCCCCTTTCTCCTCACCTCCCCTTTCTCCTCACCTCCCTTTCTCCTTGCCTGAGGACTCAAACTGAATTCTTCTGCTGCTCTGTGTTCCCCACATACTTCAGTCTGAGACTGCCATAATTGAAGTCATTAGTGTTGATGTCAAAATGAGGGTTTGTTGTACAAAACAGTCATCAGCGATTGGATCATCTCGAAACCAATTACAGTATCAAAGCCAATGACACATTTTCAAAATGCAGCTTTACCCATGTGTGTTCTGGCTCTTGCCCAACCCATCGGTTTCTGGACCCAATCAGAATGGTTAGAATGTGTTTGCGTTCTGGAAGTCATCAGGGAGGTACTCAGATCCAGACTCATTGTGAATAAGCAACTGACGTCCGTGGACGTGGCGTGGCAGCTGGCTGGAGCAAGGAGTTTGGGTAGCCAATCAACCATTCTCCTCTCTCAACTCCCATTTCTCCCCCGCTCTCCTCCCTTTTCTCCTCCTCCTCCTCTCTCACCTCCCCTCTCACCTCCCCTATCTCCTCCTCTCATATCCCCTCTCTCCCCTCTCTCACCTCCCCTTTCTCCTCATCTTGTCTCACCTCCCCTTTCTCCTCCTCTCACCTGCCCTTTCACATCTCCTCCTCCTCTCTCACCTCCCCTATCTCCTCTCTCACCTCCCCTTTCTCCTCATCTCACCTCCCCTTTCTCCTCTCCTCCTCCTCCTCTCTCACCTCCCCTATCTCCTCCTCCTCTCCCACCTCACCTCTCTCCTCTCTCACCTCCCCTATCTCCTCCTCTTCCTCCTCTCTCACCTCCCCTATCTCCTCCTCCACTCTCACCTCCCCTTTCTCTTCCTCCTCTCTCACCTTCCCTTCCTCCTCTTCCTCCTCTCTCACCTCCTCTCTCCTCCTCTCTCACCTCCCCTATCTCCTCCTCATCCTCCTCTCTCACCTCCCCTATCTCCTCCTCCTCTCTCACCTCCCCTTTCTCTTCCTCCTCTCTCACTTTCACTTTCTCCTCTTCCTCCTCTCTCACCTTCCCTTTCTCCTCTTCCTCCTCTCTCACCTCCCCTTTCTCCTCCTCCTCTCTCACCTCCCCTTTCTCCTCCTCCTCTCTCACCTCCCCTCTCTCCTCTCCCACCTCCCTTTCTCCTCCTCCTCTCTCACCTTTCCTTTCTCCTCTTCCTCCTCTCTCACCTCCCCTTTCTCCTCCTCTTCTCTCACCTCCCCTTTCTCCTCCTCCTCTCTCACCTCCCCTTTCTCCTCCTCTCATTTCCCCGTTCTCCTCCTCCTCTCTCACCTCCCCTTTCTCCTCCTCCTCTCTCACCTCCCCTTTCTCCTCCTCTCATTTCCCCGTTCTCCTCCTCTCACCTCCCCTTTCTCCTCCTCTCATTTCCCCGTTCTCCTCCTCTCACCACCCCTTTCCCCTCCTCCTCTCTCACCTCCCCTTTCTCCAACCCCTCTCTCACCACCCCTTTCTCCTCCTCTCATTTCCCTGTTCTCCTCCTCTCACCACCCCTTTCCCCTCCTCCTCTCTCACCTCCCCTATCTCCTCCTCTTCCTCCTCTCTCACCTCCCCTTTCTCCTCCTCCTCTCTCACCTCCCCTTTCTCCTCCTCTCATTTCCCCGTTCTCCTCCTCTCACCACCCATTTCCCCTCCTCCTCTCTCACCTCCCCTTTCTCCTCCTCCTCTCTCACCACCCCTTTCTCCTCCTACTCTCTCACCTCCCCTTTCTCCTCCTCCTCTCTCACCTTCCCTTTTCTCCTCCTCCTCTCTCATCTCCCCTTTCTCCTCCTCTCTCACCTCCTCTTTCTCCTCTCTCACCTCCCCTTTCCCCTCCTCCTCTCTCACCTTCCCTTTCTCCTCTTCCTCCTCTCTCACCTCCCCTTTCTCCTCCTCTTCTCTCACCTCCCCTTTCTCCTCCTCCTCTCTCACCTCCCCTTTCTCCTCATCTCATTTCCCCATTCTCCTCCTCCTCTCTCACCACCCCTTTCTCTTCCTCTCTCACCTCCCCTTTCTCCTCCTCCTCTCTCATCTCCCCTTTCTCCTCCTCTCTCACCTCCCCTTTCTCCTCCTCTCTCACCTCCTCTTTCTCCTCCTCTCACCACCCCTTTCTCCCCTCTCACCTCCCCTTTCTCCTCCTCCTCTCTCACCTCCCCTTTCTCCTCCTCTCATTTCCCCGTTCTCCTCCTCCTCTCTCACCTCCCCTTTCTCCTCCTCCTCTCTCACCTCCCCTTTCTCCTCCTCTCATTTCCCCGTTCTCCTCCTCCCCTTTCTCCTCCTCCTCTCTCATCTCCCCTTTCTCCTCCTCTCACCTCCCCTTTCTCCTCCTCTCTCACCTCCCCTTTCTCCTCCTCCTCTCTCACCTTCCCTTTTTTCCTGACAGTCGTATTCATGGGATGCAAGTTTATTTTCAGGGCTGATGCCCTACTGAGTATTCTACTCAATGCATTTTCAAAGAGCGCTGATTAAGATTTAATTCAAAGAGCATTACAGTGGCTTGGAAATACAACAACATTTCAAAAGGAGGCAAATAATTAGTAGGAAAAACCTTTTGTCATAATTTTTGATGTCGCCAGATTGTCTTGAGATGCAGTATATTGTTAGCTAGCTAGCTAAGATTGTCTTTAGATGCAGTATATTGTTAGCTAGCTAGCTAAGATTGTCTTTAGATGCAGTATATTGTTAGCTAGCTAGCTAAGATTGTCTTTAGATGCAGTATATTGTTAGCTAGCTAGCTAAGATTGTCTTTAGAGGCAGTATATTGTTAGCTAGCTAGCTAAGATTGTCTTTAGATGCAGTATATTGTTAGCTAGCTAGCTAAGATTGTCTTTAGATGCAGTATATTGTTAGCTAGCTAGCTAAGATTGTCTTTAGATGCAGTATATTGTTAGCTAGCTAGCTAAGATTGTCTTTAGATGCAGTATATTGTTAGCTAGCTAGCTAAGATTGTCTTTAGATGCAGTATATTGTTAGCTAGCTAGCTAAGATTGTCTTTAGATGCAGTATATTGTTAGCTAGCTAGATAAGATTGTCTTTAGATGCAGTATATTGTTAGCTAGCTAGCTAAGATTGTCTTTAGATGCAGTATATTGTTAGCTAGCTAGATAAGATTGTCTTTAGATGCAGTATATTGTTAGCTAGCTAGCTAAGATTGTCTTTAGATGCAGTATATTGTTAGCTAGCTAGCTAAGATTGTCTTTAGATGCAGTATATTGCTAGCTAGCTAGCTAAGATTGTCTTTAGATGCAGTATATTGCTAGCTAGCTAGCTAAGATTGTCTTTAGATGCAGTATATTGTTAGCTAGCTAGCTAAGATTGTCTTTAGATGCAGTATATTGTTAGCTAGCTAGATAAGATTGTCTTTAGATGCAGTATATTGTTAGCTAGCTAGCTAAGATTTTCTTTAGATGCAGTATATTGTTAGCTAGCTAGATAAGATTGTCTTTAGATGCAGTATATTCTTAGCTAGCTAGCTAAGATTGTCTTTAGATGCAGTATATTGCTAGCTAGCTAGCTAAGATTGTCTTTAGATGCAGTATATTGTTAGCTAGCTAGATAAGATTGTCTTTAGATGCAGTATATTCTTAGCTAGCTAGCTAAGATTGTCTTTAGATGCAGTATATTGTTAGCTAGCTAGCTAAGATTGAGGGAAGATCACTGGGCTTTAACTATACTGGACAAACTGTTCTAGCTAATGACATCATTGCCATTTGTCCAAAGTACATTTGACAACATGATGACAATGACAAAGTTGTTTCCTTCTAAATATTTAACTTCTTTTTCAATGCTATTGTATTTCCATGCCACTATACTGTCATTTAGGTAAAGCAGTCTTTAGCCTCCATTCGGAATGACTGGTCTTATATTTGAAAACAACTCAACTTAAACTTGACATGGTGTTGACCAGAAGGTACGGAGTTTGTCTGACCGGGGGGGGGGTTATTTCAACCTATCCCTCACTTCGATTAAAAGAAGTCGTGCTCTCTTTCATTTATTGTGGTGCTCCTGACTTTTACGCTGCTTGTTTGACTGTCGAGCCTGTCGGGTTGCCAACAGAGGGATGGAGCCTGTCTAAGGGCATCTGTAATTCACGTCATAGCATCAGCTTGGCAGGAGAGACTCCGGTGGTGGAGTGGTGAGCAGCTCTGTAGCGCAGCATTTTTTTCGACAAGGACTCAGTGAAGGAGCAAACCTGAACTAGGTGAGCTCTCAGTCCGTTTTTTCAGGGTTTGATTGAACCTCTCCACACCCGGAGGTGGTAGTAGGCTGTTCTGATGTCCTCTTGCTGAACCTGCGAACTTGGCAGAGACCAACTGAGGGCCGTTGTCCGTGGTCAGAGTGGGTCAATCCCCAGTGAATAAATAGCATTTTCCCAGTGGCTCAGCGGTCGAAAGGCACTGCATCTCAGTGTGAGTGGCGTCACTACAGACCCTGGTTCGATTCCAGGCTTTATTACAACTGGCCGTAATTGGGCAGAGCACAGCATCGTCCAGGTTAGGCCGTCATTGTAAATAAGAATTTGTTCTTAACTGACTTGCCTAGTTAAATAAAGGTTAAATGAAATAAATATCCAGGAATGTCCCGTTTATGATGGTCCGTGATGTGACGGATCCCGCTGGTGAGACCGTCAACCACCAGGAAGCATTTGTGACGTGGCACATTGTACAGTCGTGGCCACACGTTTTGAAGATGACACAAATATTAATTTCCACAAAGTTTGCTACTTCAGTGTCTTTAGATATTTGTGTCAGATGTTACTATGGAATACTGAAGTATAATTACAAGCATTTCATAAGTTTCAAAGGCTTTTATTGACAATTACATAAAGTTGATGATGCAAAGAGTCAACATTTGCAGTGTTGACCCTTCTTCTTCAAGATATCTGCAATCTGCCCTGGCATGCTGTCAATTAATGGCAGCCCATTCTTGCATAATCAATGCTTGGAGTTTGTCAGAAGTTGTGGGTTTTTGTTTGTCCACCCGTCTCTTGAGGACTGACCACAAGTTCTCAATGGGATTACGGTCTGGGGAGTTTCCTGGCCGTGGACCCAAAATATTTAGAGTTTTTTCCCCGAGCCACTTAGCTATCACTTTTGCCTTATGGCAAGGTGCTCCATCATGCTGGAAAATACATTGTTCGTCACCAAACTGTTCCTGGATGGTTGGAAGAAGTTGCTCTCGGATGATGTGTTGGTACCATTCTTTATTCATGGCTGTGTTCTTAGGCAAAATTGTGAGTGAGCCCACTCCCTTGGCTGAGAAGCAACCCCACATATGAATGGTCTCAGGATGCTTTACTGTTGGCATGACACAGGACTGACGGTAGCACTCACCTTGTCTTCTCCGGGACAAGCTTTTCTCCGGATGCCACAAACAATCGGAAAGGGGATTCATCAGAGAAAATGACTTTACCCCAGTCCTCAGCAGTCCAATCCCTGTACCTTTTGCAGAATATCAGTCTGTCCCTGATGCTTTTCCTGGAGAGAAGTGGCTTCTTTGCTGACCTTCTTGACACCAGGCCATCCTCCAAAAGTCTTCGCCTCACTGTGCATGAAGATGCACTCACTGAGCAAGCTCTGTACTGGTGGTGCCCCGATCCCGCAGCTGAATCAACTTTAGGAGACGGTCCTGGAGCTTGCTGGACTTTCTTGGGCGCCCTGAAGCCTTCTTCACAACAATTGAACTGCTCTCCTTGAAGTTCTTGATGATTCGATAAATGTTTGATTTAGGTGCAATCTTACTGGCAGCAATATCCTTACCTGTGAAGCCCTTTTTGTGCAAAGCAATGATGACGGCACGTATTTCCTAGCAGGTAACCATGGTTTACAGAAGTATAGAACAATGATTCCAAGCACCACCCTCCTTTTGAAGCTTCCAGTCTGTTATTCAAACTCAACCAGCATGACAGAGTGATCTCCAGCCTTGTCCTCGTCAACACTCACACCTGCGTTAACGAGAGGATCACTGACATGATGTCAGCTGGACCTTTTGTGGTAGGGTTGAAATGCAGTGGAAATATTTTTTGAGGGATTCAGTACATCTGCATGGCAAAGAGGGACTTTGCAATTCATCTGATCACTCTTCATAACATTCTGGAGTATATTAAGCAAATTGCCATCATACAAACTGAGACAGCGGACTTTGTGAAAATTAAATATTTGTGTCATTCTCAAAACCTTTGGCCACGACTGTAGAGTGCACCACAGATGTCACATTGGATATGTTTCCATGGATGGTAGGGTCAGGCCATTGGCTCCAGTGGTGGAG
This sequence comes from Oncorhynchus masou masou, assembly GCF_036934945.1. NCBI lineage: Eukaryota > Metazoa > Chordata > Actinopteri > Salmoniformes > Salmonidae > Oncorhynchus > Oncorhynchus masou. Next base: position 114,484,732 of record NC_088235.1, read on the forward strand.
GTGAACCTGTCTTTCCACTGACAAGGCAAGGAGCACAGTCAGGTACGAAGCTTCAGCTTCACAAAGCCAAGTTGGCCCTCATGAACCACGATCGACACTCGTGTTCTATTTGTTATGACGGTGTACCCCTCTGGGTCCCCAGGAACAGGGTTAAAATGTGTACCCCATTGGGTACCGGGACCAGGATTAAAATGTGTACCCCTTTGGGGAACAGGATTAAAATGTGTACTCCTTTGGGGAACAGGATTAAAATGTGTACCCCTTTAGGTCCCCGGGACCAGGATTGAAAAACACTGCTCTAGAGTCTCTTCATAGTTGAACTATTCAGTGCATACAATATTTATGGCATGGTCACATAACAGTTTTTTGTTGTTGTTATAGTAACATAACACAATCATTACTCATTTATAATTTAAAAAATCTAAGACATCATTCTAATATCATCCGATAGAAACCTGTGACATAATGCTGACTAAATCTACCTCAGAAACGCAGTGTCAATCTAAAATGCTTTTTTGCTCTGGGGCAAAAACACACAAACACACTCAAAGTGAACTAAAATAACAATGGTTATCCTGCAACACGTTTGTCTTATCTAAAATGTAGTGCTCATTCTATTGTTATACTTTGTGGCTGAGTGAGTTGTCCACCAGATTCCTCTGATGACAGTAAAGAGAATGCAGTGGTTTCTCAGATCCATTTTTAACTGAATTCTAATTTGTTTCATTTTGTTGAATTTACCGAGCTGTGCAGAACGCTGCTGAAAAGTAATTGAATCTCATTCTCACCTAAATTTGCATCAGAGGACAGTCAAATTATGAAACTGATTTCTCTAGGAAAGGGAATCGAGTATGACAGATATGCCTGTTTTCCTCCAAGGTACATTTCTACAGATTGTTGTGGGTGATCATTAACACCAGACTGTGTTTCAAACGTCACTATGGTCCCTAAATTCACACCCCTTGACTTTTTAAACATTTTTTTTGTGTTACAAAGTGGAATTAAAATGGATTCAATTGTCATTTAAAAATATACAAAATACTGTAATGTCAAAGTGGAAGAAAAAGTCTAACATTGATTTAAAATGTATGAAAAATAAAACACTAATATCTTGATGAGATAAGTATTGATATATTGATTAGATAAGTATTGGTATATATACCTTGATTAGATAAGTATTGATATATTGATTAGATAAGTATTGATATATTGATTAGATAAGTATTGGTATATATACCTTGATTAGATAAGTATTGATATATTGATTAGATAAGTATTGATCCCCCTGAGTCAATACATGTTAGAAACACCTTTGGCTGTCACCCCCTGACCTTAGAGAGCCTTTTTATGTCTCTATTTTGGTTTGGTCAGGGTGTGATGTGGGGGGGGGGGCATTCTATGTTTTATTTTCTATGTTTTGTTTTCTATGTTTCTTTATTTCTATGTTTTGCCCGGGTATGTTCTCAATCAGCTGTCTATCGTTGTCTCTGATTGGGAATCATACTTAGGTAGCCCTTTTTTCCCCCTCCTTTCAGTGTGGGTTGTTGTCTTTGTTAGTGGCACTATAGCCCTGTAAAGCTTCACGGTTGTTTCTTCATGTGTTGTTTTGTTGGCGACATTTTAAATAAAAAGGGAAATGTACGCTCACCGCGCTGCACCTTGGTCCACTTCTTCTGACGGCCGTGACATTGGCAGAGATTAAAGCTCTGAGTCTTCTTGGGTAAGTCTCCAAGAGCTTTGTACACCTGGATTGTACAATATTTCTCATTATTCAAAAATTATTCTTCAAACTCTATCAAATTAGTTGTTTTGCCATAGATTTTCAAGACGTTTTTAAATCAAAACTATAACTATGCCACTCAGGAACCTTTAATGTTGTCTTGATAAGCATTTTGGCTTTGTGTTTTAGGTAGTCTTGCTGAAAGGTTTATTTTTATCCCCCTAAAAAACTCCCTAGTCCTTGCTGATGACAAGCATACCCATAACATGATACAGCCACCACTAACCTTGAAAAGATGAAGAGTGGTACTCAGTAATGTGTTGTATTGGATTTGACCCAAGCATAACAGTTTGTGTTCAGGACAAAAAAAGTTAATTTATTTGCCAATTCTTTTTTGCAGTATTACTTAAGTGCCTTGTTGCAAAAAGGATGCATGTTTTTAAATATTTTTGTTCTATACAAGCTTCCTTATTTTCACTCTTCATTTGAGTTAGTCTTGTGTAGTAACTACAATGTCGTTGGTCCCATCCTCAATTTTCCTCATATCACAACCATTAAAAAATAATAATAAAGAAATCACCATTGGCCTCATGGTTTAATTCCTCAGCGGTTTCCTTCCTCTCCGGCAACTGTGTTAGGAAGGACACCTGTATCTTTGCAGCGACTGGGTATATACACATTCAGAAGCCTAATTAAGATCTTCACCATGCTCAAAGGGATGTCTGTTTTGTGTGGGGTTGTACCTCCTTTTCTCCCCAATTTCGATATTGTCTCATCGCTGCAACTCCCCAACGGGCTTGAGAGGTGAAGATGGAGTCATGCGTCTTCCGAAACATGACCCGCCAAATCACTCCTTAACACCCGCCCGCTTAACCCGGTAGCCAGCCGCACCAATGTCTCAGAGAAACACTGTTCATCTGACGACCGGCCAAACCCTCCCCAGGCGACGCTGGGTCAATTATGCGCTGCCCTATTGGACTCCCGAACACAGCCAGGTGTGATACAGCCCGGGATCGAACCCGGGTCTGTAGAGCCTTTAGACCGCTGCACCACTCGGGAGGACAAAAGAAGTGTACTACATAGAGAAGAGGGTGCCATTTTGTATCTACAGCTTTGCCAGTAGGGTAAATCTATTTTGAATTCAATCTGTTTTTTGAAAGCATCCCTTTTCATTTTAACAAAACTTTTTCATAGATGTGGTCAGAAAATTCACTTTTTGGACCCGATAGAAAACCAAAACATTCAGGAGATAGCGATGCTCAAAGTTAAAACATTTTGCCATGAATTCATCACTAAACAAAGATAAATGGTTGAGTTTGATCATTTAAAAGCTTACATACAAACAGTGTTGCAAACTATTTTATTATTCCTGAAGAAAAAAAATCAAAAATACATTGTAATTTTGGAAGGTAAATTATCTAAAAACAGAGAAATTACGATTAGTTTCATATTTGCATAATGTTGTAGCTCAGACCCTATTTCACATTGTCTGAGGTGTTTATATTGTGCCTTCTATTGGTTGAGACACAACATGCTCTTTAATGGAAGTGTCATTTCAATCACAGAAATATATTTCATAGAATTGACCTATCCCTTCAGACCACTTCAAATTAGCTGGTACACACATTGAAATTGTATTGACGTTTTTACTTCTAATTACTACCACAAGATGACCGCCACCATTTGAATGGCAACTTAAATGGGAATCGATGTTCTATTATCTATACGTCTATGATTTCAATAGGTTTCCTATGGAGGATTGACAGTATCATTTTAAACAACAGATATTCCCATTCAAGTCAACATTCTCTGATGAGTGGACCTCCAACCGCCATTTGAAAGTTAACATTCCCATTTTAGTACATTTATCAGGCAAAAACTTGACACCGACCCTGTGTTCAAGGGTGTTGTGCCCGGACAACACAGCAACAACAACAACAACAAAAACAACAACAACAACAAAAAACAATGTGATGTAAAATAGGGTTTTAGCTACAACATTATGCAAATATGAGAAACCGTTATACCCATTTTAAAAAAAAGATTGACATTAAAGGTTAGAAAAGTACATCACTGTTAGATTTTTTAAATTTATTTTTATTAAATCCAGAAATTATAAAATAGTTTGTTAGATTGTAAATGATATCCATCATAACCCTTTATGTTTTCTAGTTATGAAGACATGGATGTGTCCTTTATCTATTGAAGCATCTGGAAAGTATTCAGACCCATAGACCTCTTCCACATTTTTGTTACGCTAAAGACTTATTGTAAAATTGATTCAATAAAATGTGTTCCTCATCAATCTACACACAATATCTTATAATGACAAAGTAAACAGATCTGTAGAAAATTTTCCAAATGTATTTAAAAAAACATTTTTTTAACAGGTACCTTATTTACATAAGTATTCAGACACTTTGTTATGAGACTAGAAATTTAGCTCAGATGCATCCTGTTTCCATTGATCATCCTTGAGATGTTTCTACATCTTAATTGGAGTCCACCTATTGTAAAGTCCATTGATTGGACATGATTTGTAAAGGCACACACCTGTCTATATAAGGTCCCACAGTGACAGTGTATGTCACAGCAAAAACCAAGCCATGTGGTCGAAGGAATTGACCGTAGAGCTGTGTCGAGGCACATATCTGGGGAAGGGTACCAAAACACTTCTGCAGAATTGAAGGTCCCCAAGTACACAGCGGCCTCCATAATTCTTAAATGAAGGAAGTTTGGAATCACCAATACTCTGCCTTGTGCTGGCTGCACAGCCAAACTGAGCATTCGGGGGAGAAGGGCCTTGTTCAGGGAGATGACCAAGGACCCGATAGTCACTCTGACAGAGCTCCAGAGTTCCTTTGTGGAGATAGGAGAACCTTCCAGAGGGACAACCATCTCTACAGCACTCCACCAATCAGGCCTTTATGGTAGAGTGAACAGATGAAAACCACTCCTCAGTAAAAGACATATAAAAGACATATGAAAGACATATAAAAGACATACAAGCCCGCTTGGAGTTTGCCAAAAGGCACCTAAAGACTTAGACTCTCAGACCATGAAAAACAAGATTCTCTAATCTGATGAAACCAAGATTGAACTCTTTGGCCTGAATGCTAAGCATCACTTCTGGAGGAAACCTGGCACCATCCCTACGGGGAAGCATGGTGGTGGCAGCATCATGCTGTGGGGATGTTTTTCAGAGGCAGGGACTGGGAGACTAGTCAGGATCGAAGGAAAGATGAACGGCGCAAAGTACAGAGTTCCTTGATGAAAACCTGCTCCAAAGCGCTCAGGCCTCAGACTGAGGCAAAGGTTCACTTTCCAACAGGGCAACAACCCTAAGCACACAGCCAAGACAATGCTGGACTGGCTTCGGGAAGCAGGTCTCTCCAGAGATGTTTCTAATACATTTGCAAACATTTCTAAAAAACTGTTTTTGCTTTCTCATTGTGGGGTATTGTGTGTGCATTGATGAGGTTGGGAAAAAAACAATTTAATACATTTTAGAACAAGGCTGTAACGTAACAAAGTGGAAAAAGTCAAGGGGTCTGAATACTTTCCGAATGCCACTGTATGTATGGAAGTTTTTGTTCAAATCAAAAGCGGTGCTGTCAAAAACAGCATCACCGCCTGGTACGGCAACCGCACCGCCCGCAACAACAGTGCTCTCCAGAGGGCGGTGCGGTCTGCCCAACGCATCACCGGGGCACAAACTGCCTACACTCCAGGACACCTACAGCACCTGATGTCACAGGAAGGCCAAGAAGATCATTGAATTCAAATGCATTTTCCCCAGTACTTTCCAACCGGCTGTGAAAGACTCCTCTAGAGAAACAGACTTGAAAGTAAACAAAGGAAGGTTGTAAAAAAAAAACACTTCAGGTGCTGCTGATTATATTGTCCATCACGCATTATATTTGTGCTACACAAATAACACACAATAACATTACACAACATTAAAAAATAACAACTCCCCTTAGATCAACAGAAATAAGACATTCTGTTTTAACAAACATTCCATTTTGGGGTGTAGAGCAGAGCAGCGCTCAACATGCCTCTATGTGGTGTCTATACCAGACTGTGAGGAAAACAAAACTGCAAACTAATTAATTTGTGTTGTCATTTAAGGGATAGTTCACCTAAATTATACATTTACTTAATTTTGAGGGGGAGATCGGAGGGGGGGGGGGGGGTGTAACCGGGACATAGTTCACCCTAAAAGTCCGCAACCAACAAAGAAAACAGGTTTAGTTTAGAACAATAGACTTCACAGAACTACCCTTGTCAGCATATTTCTAAACTACAACAGCTCAATCAACTCCGTATCACTGTGATGTTGTGTGGTCGTGTCATTTCTCTGAGCTACCCCTTTAAGACATTCACCTTTTTTTAAAGGCTTACATGCTTTTTAATAAGTTAAATCTGTCACAGCAAAACATATTTTAATATCTGAAAAGAGGAAAGCTCCATCTGCACATCCCCGCCCCCTCTCCGCCCCGCCCCCTCTCCGCCCCGCCCCACCCCCTCTCCGCCCCGCCCCGCCCCCTCTCCGCCCCGCCGCCACCAAATGCCTGAGAGACCGGCAGCATCCATCCATTAGGCCAGTTGTAGCATAGGTACAAATGTTGTGTGGAGTATTTTATTTCTCTGTCATCTCGACGGACTATAATCCATAGCAACATGGGAGTATGGGTTTTGGCCAGCAGGATGAAAGCAATCCCACCAAGCCCTTACATCCCCTAAATAAATTAAACCCCCTATAATAAAACAAATATAAATTTGATTTGGATGTTTTCCAACTCCTGAACAAATCCACTGACCCAAGTTGGGGATGAAGGACTTTTAATTTTTTATTTTTTATAACATATCAATTTACATGGGATTTAGGAGTCAGATTTACCAATTATTTTACGGGGGGGGGGGGGTTATTCCAAAATAACTATGAAAAGATATATTGTGAATATGAATACTAAATCCAAACCATTAGCATAACATTTATTTGATGTGTTTTGTTTTCTACGAACATGAATTATCTAATAAATTATAGACTCTATTTCAGATTTATAAAATGATGTTTTAAGCCACAAACACAACCTGTTGACAAGCTCTTAAATAAAATCTCTCTGTCTTTATCTTTGAGATCATAACATGATATCACAGCCACACAAACGGACACAGAATAAGAAGCAAATGTAACGTTATGACTATAACCTCTGTTCTCTGAAGGAGGGGAAACAAGGTACGGCATACCATGGGGGAGACTCGCTCTCGCGGCTCCGGTTGAAGGATCTACAATCATGCCTGACAAGGCCCAACTTCCACACGTGACAAGCTCCGGTTGAAGGATCTACAATCGTACCTGACAAGGCCCAACTTCCACACGTGACAAGCATGAGGCTCAGATTCATTCCCTCAATTTAATTCCGCTCCCCACCAAGGCCAGGAACGGGCAACACGGAGACACACAGGTGTACCTCGTCTCCCTCCTTCAGGGAACAGTAGTTATAGTCGTAACATGCTGCATTGCTGGGTATTGAGCACGCGACTCAGCTGCCTAGTGACTTTCCCCTGTCCCTGTCCTAGCCTGGGCTAAACTAAGAGCAGTGACATCCAAGTGATTACAACCTCACAACAGTGTGACTTTCCTCAGCACAACTATCTCCAATAAACAACCCTTTAAACAACACCCAAATACGCTGCCAAGACCCCTGGTGGAGTGGACGGGTACACCGCCCCTTGCTGCTATATGCCAGGGAGATATCCCCCACAATCCACTGGGAGAGTCGTTGCTTAGGGAGTGTCATGCCGCGAGGTGGATTTTAATGCTAATTTTTTTGTTTTACCTTTATTTAACCAGGCAAGTCAGTTAAGAACAAATTCTTATTTTCAATGACGGCCTGGGAACAGTCGGTTAACTGCCTGTTCAGGCAGCAAAATAGACAACAAAAACTGGTCACGTCACCAGGATATCCTGGGTTCGTTCAAGGTACGTGCGTAACGCTACAGCGAACATGTAACCTCTGCTCTTCAGAAGCAACAGGAGGAGGAGCAAAAAGAGAATTAGGTCAAAAGCTAAGGAGAACCTGTTAAACAGCCTTTCTGGGCGCAGGTCACATTTAGACCCAACATTAACCTTAGACTTGCCCGGGGCGAACTGAGTTCCGCAATAACGCTTGGATGTCCCAAACACATTCGACGAGGCCAAAGCCCTGAGCAGGAAGGTTTTGTAGGCGCAATAGTTGTAGTCTGGTCTTAGACCACATGCACCAGGGGGGGGGGGGCCCAGTGAGGCTCCGTCAATTCCCACATGACATGCTGAGATGACGGCCATGTGCTCTGTTAACATGGAGAATGCCCACCCCTGCTCCAAAAGCTCCTGTAGGAGCATGAGGATGTCCCTCACAGAGTACTGAAAAGGAACAAGTCCTTTATCTTGGCACCAAACCTTGCCATTTATACTCATATAGTCCTCCCGTGTAGGGCGCCCTTGCAGACTTAATCTTAGCAATAACATTTGGAGGTAAACCTTTAGCCATCAGATTGGCCCTTCCAGGGGCCAGGCCAATAGGAACTAAATCTCCAGCCTTGCTTGCCAAACGTGCCTGTGTGACTGGGGCAGCAGGTCCCTGCCCACTGGGAGTCGCAACGGATCCTCATCTAAAAGGTGAATGATCTCCAGAAGAGTCAATGGTAAGCCCTCCCAGTGCGCGCTCTCTCTCCAATGTGGGCTGGATCAGTACCACTGGTATGAAGGAGAGCCCGAGGCCACTGGTATAAAGGAGGGCCCGAGGCCACTGGTATAAAGGAGGGTTCGAGGCCACTGGTATAAAGGAGGGTCCAAGGCCACTGGTATAAAGGAGGGCCCGAGGCCACTGGTATAAAGGAGGGCACGAGGCCACTGGTATAAAGGAGGGCCCGAGGCCACTGGTATAAAGGAGGGCCCGAGGCCACTGGTATAAAGGAGAGCCCGAGGCCACTGGTATAAAGGAGGGCCCGAGGCCACTGGTATAAAGGAGAGGCCGAGGCCACTGGTATAAAGGAGGGCCCGAGGCCACTGGTATAAAGGAGGGCCAGAGGCCACTGGTATAAAGGAGGGCCCGAGGCCACTGGTATAAAGGAGGGTACGAGGCCACTGGTATAAAGGAGGGTACGAGGCCACTGGTATAAAGGAGGGTACGAGGCCACTGGTATAAAGGAGGGTACGAGGCCACTGGTAGAAAGGAGGGTACGAGGCCACTGGTATAAAGGAGGGTATGAGGCCACTGGTATAAAGGAGGGCCCGAGGCCACTGGTAGAAAGGAGAGCCCGAGGCCACTGGTAGAAAGGAGGGTACGAGGCCACTGGTATAAAGGAGGGCCCGAGGCCACTGGTAGAAAGGAGGGTACGAGGCCACTGGTATAAAGGAGGGTACGAGGCCACTGGTATAAAGGAGGGCCCGAGGCCACTGGTATAAAGAAGAGTCCGGGGCCACTGGTATAAAGGAGGGTCCGTGGCCACTGGTATAAAGGAGGGTCCTTTGTCCACTGGTATAAAGGAGGGTACGAGGCCACTGGTATAAAGGAGGGCCCGAGGCCACTGGTATGAAGGAGGGTCCGAGGCCACTGGTATAAAGGAGGGCCCGAGGCCACCGGTATAAAGGAGGTTCCGAGGCCACCGGTATAAAGGAGGGCCCGAGGCCAGTGGTATGAAGGAGGGCCCGAGGCCACTGGTATAAAGGAGGGTACGAGTCCACTGGTATAAAGGAGGGCCCGAGGCCACTGGTATAAAGGAGGTTCCGAGGCCACTGGTATAAAGGAGGGCCGGAGGCCACTGGTATAAAGGAGGGTACGAGGCCACTGGTATAAAGGAGGGTACGAGGCCACTGGAATAAAGGAGGGCCTGAGGCCACTGGTATAAAGGAGGGCCCGAGGCCACTGGTTTAAAGGAGAGCCCAAGGCCACTGGTATAAAGAAGGAGAGTCCGAGGCCAATGGTATAAAGGAGGGCCCGAGGCCACTGGTATAAAGGAGAGCCCGAGGCCACTGGTATAAAGAAGGAGAGTCCGAGGCCACTGGTATAAAGGAGGGCCCGAGGCCACTGGTATAAAGGAGAGCCCGAGGCCACTGGTATAAAGAAGGAGAGTCCGAGGCCACTGGTATAAAGGAGGGCCCGAGGCCACTGGTATAAAGGAGGTTCCGAGGCCACTGGTATAAAGGAGAGCCCGAGGCCACTGGTATAAAGGAGAGCCCGAGGCCACTGGTATAAAGGAGGTTCCGAGGCCACTGGTATAAAGGAGAGCCCGAGGCCACTGGTATAAAGGAGGGCCCGAGGCCACTGGTATAAAGGAGGGCCCGAGGCCACTGGTATAAAGGAGGGCCCTAGGCCACTGGTATAAAGGAGGGCCCGAGGTCACTGGTATAAAGGAAGGCCCGAGGCCACTGGTATAAAGGAGAGCCCGAGGCCACTGGTATAAAGGAGGGCCCGAGGCCACTGGTATAAAGGAGGGCCCGAGGCCACTGGTATAAAGGAGGGCCCGAGGCCACTGGTATAAAGGAGAGTATGAGGCCACTGGTATAAAGGAGGGTCCGGGGCCACTGGTATAAAGGAGGGCCCGAGGCCACTGGTATAAAGGAGGGAGTCCGAGGCCACTGGTATAAAGGAGGGCCCGAGGCAAGGTATAAAGGAGGGCCCGAGGCCACTGGTATAAAGGAGGGCCCGAGGCCACTGGTATAAAGGAGGGCCCGAGGCCACTGGTATAAAGGAGGCCCGAGGCCACTGGTATAAATGAGGGCCCAAGGCCACTGGTTTAAAGGAGGGCCCGAGGCCACTGGTATAAAGGAGGGTCTGAGGCCACTGGTATAATGGAGGGTCCGGGGCCACTGGTATAAAGGAGGGCCCGAGGCCACTGGTATAACGGAGGGCCCGAGGCCACTGGTATAAAGGAGGGCCCGAGGCAACTGGTATAAAGGAAGGTTTGAGGCCACTGGTATAAAGGAGGGCCCGAGGCCATTGGTATAAAGGAGGGCCCGAGCCACTGGTATAAAGGAGGGTCCTTTGGCCACTGGTATAAAGGAGGGTACGAGGTCACTGGTATAAAGGAGGGTCCTTTGGCCACTGGTATAAAGGAGGGTCCGGGGCCACTGGTATAAAGGAGGGTCCGGGGCCACTGGTATAAAGGAGGGCCCGAGGCCACTGGTATAAAGGAGGGTACGAGGCCACTGGTATAAAGGAGGGTACGAGGCCACTGGTATAAAGGAGGGTACGAGGCCACTGGTATAAAGGAGGGTACGAGGCCACTGGTAGAAAGGAGGGTACGAGGCCACTGGTATAAAGGAGGGTATGAGGCCACTGGTATAAAGGAGGGCCCGAGGCCACTGGTAGAAAGGAGGGCCCGAGGCCACTGGTAGAAAGGAAGGTACGAGGCCACTGGTATAAAGGAGGGCCCGAGGCCACTGGTAGAAAGGAGGGTACGAGGCCACTGGTATAAAGGAGGGTACGAGGCCACTGGTATAAAGGAGGGCCCGAGGCCACTGGTATAAAGAAGAGTCCGGGGCCACTGGTATAAAGGAGGGTCCGTGGCCACTGGTATAAAGGAGGGTCCTTTGGCCACTGGTATAAAGGAGGGTACGAGGCCACTGGTATAAAGGAGGGCCCGAGGCCACTGGTATGAAGGAGGGTCCGAGGCCACTGGTATAAAGGAGGGCCCGAGGCCACCGGTATAAAGGAGGTTCCGAGGCCACCGGTATAAAGGAGGGCCCGAGGCCAGTGGTATGAAGGAGGGCCCGAGGCCACTGGTATAAAGGAGGGTACGAGTCCACTGGTATAAAGGAGGGCCCGAGGCCACTGGTATAAAGGAGGTTCCGAGGCCACTGGTATAAAGGAGGGCCGGAGGCCACTGGTATAAAGGAGGGTACGAGGCCACTGGTATAAAGGAGGGTACGAGGCCACTGGAATAAAGGAGGGCCTGAGGCCACTGGTATAAAGGAGGGCCCGAGGCCACTGGTTTAAAGGAGTGCCCGCGGCCACTGGTATGAAGGAGGGCCCAAGGCCACTGGTATAAAGAAGGAGAGTCCGAGGCCACTGGTATAAAGGAGAGCCCGAGGCCACTGGTATAAAGGAGGGCCCGAGGCCACTGGTATAAAGGAGAGCCCGAGGCCACTGGTATAAAGGAGGGCCCGAGGCCACTGGTATAAAGGAGGGCCCTAGGCCACTGGTATAAAGGAGGGCCTGAGGTCACTGGTATAAAGGAGAGCCCGAGGCCACTGGTATAAAGGAGGGCCCGAGGCCACTGGTATAAAGGAGGGCCCTAGGCCACTGGTATAAAGGAGGGCCTGAGGTCACTGGTATAAAGGAAGGCCCGAGGCCACTGGTATAAAGGAGAGCCCGAGGCCACTGGTATAAAGGAGGGCCCGAGGCCACTGGTATAAAGGAGGGCCCGAGGCCACTGGTATAAAGGAGAGTATGAGGCCACTGGTATAAAGGAGGGTCCGGGGCCACTGGTATAAAGGAGGGCCCGAGGCCACTGGTATAAAGGAGGGGAGTCCGAGGCCACTGGTATAAAGGAGGGCCCGAGGCAAGGTATAAAGGAGGGCCCGAGGCCACTGGTATAAAGGAGGGCCCGAGGCCACTGGTATAAAGGAGGGCCCGAGGCCACTGGTATAAAGGAGGCCCGAGGCCAATGGTATAAATGAGGGCCCAAGGCCACTGGTTTAAAGGAGGGCCCGAGGCCACTGGTATAAAGGAGGGTCTGAGGCCACTGGTATAATGGAGGGTCCGGGGCCACTGGTATAAAGGAGGGCCCGAGGCCACTGGTATAACGGAGGGCCCGAGGCCACTGGTATAAAGGAGGGCCCGAGGCAACTGGTATAAAGGAAGGTTTGAGGCCACTGGTATAAAGGAGGGCCCGAGGCCACTGGTATAAAGGAGGGTCCTTTGGCCACTGGTATAAAGGAGGGTACGAGGTCACTGGTATAAAGGAGGGTCCTTTGGCCACTGGTATAAAGGAGGGTCCGGGGCCACTGGTATAAAGGAGGGTCCGGGGCCACTGGTATAAAGGAGGGTCCGGGGCCACTGGTATAAAGGAGGGCCCAAGGCCACTGGTATAAAGGAGGGTCTGATGCCACTGGTATAAAGGAGGGCCCGAGGCCACTAGTATAAAGGAGGATACGAGGCCACTGGTATAAAGGAGGGTCTGAGGCCACTGGTATAAAGGAGGGCCCGAGGCCACTGGTATAACGGAGAGCCCGAGGCCACTGGTATAAAGGAGGGCCCGAGGCCACTGTTATAACGGAGAGCCCGAGGCCACTGGTATAAAGGAGGGCCCGAGGCCACTGGTATAAAGGTGGGCCCGAGGCCACTGGTATAAAGGAGGGCACGAGGCCACTGGTATAAATGAGGTTCCGAGGCCACTGGTATAAAGGAGGGCCCGAGGCCACTGGTATAAAGAAGGGTTTGAGGCCACTGGTATAAAGGAGGGCCCGAGGCCACTGGTATAAAGAAGGGTTTGAGGCCACTGGTATAAAGGAGGGTACGAGGCCACTGGTATAAAGGAGGGCCGGAGGCCACTGGTATAAAGGAGGGTACGAGGCCACTGGTATAAAGGAGGGTACGAGGCCACTGGAATAAAGGAGGGCCTGAGGCCACTGGTATAAAGGAGGGCCCGAGGCCACTGGTTTAAAGGAGTGCCCGCGGCCACTGGTATAAAGGAGGGCCCAAGGCCACTGGTATAAAGAAGGAGAGTCCGAGGCCACTGGTATAAAGGAGGGCCCGAGGCCACTGGTATAAAGGAGAGCCCGAGGCCACTGGTATAAAGGAGGGCCCGAGGCCACTGGTATAAAGGAGGGCCCGAGGCCACTGGTATAAAGGAGGGCCCTAGGCCACTGGTATAAAGGAGGGCCCGAGGTCACTGGTATAAAGGAAGGCCCGAGGCCACTGGTATAAAGGAGAGCCCGAGGCCACTGGTATAAAGGAGGGCCCGAGGCCACTGGTATAAAGGAGGGCCCGAGGCCACTGGTATAAAGGAGGGCCCGAGGCCACTGGTATAAAGGAGAGTATGAGGCCACTGGTATAAAGGAGGGTCCGGGGCCACTGGTATAAAGGAGGGCCCGAGGCCACTGGTATAAAGGAGGGGAGTCCGAGGCCACTGGTATAAAGGAGGGCCCGAGGCAAGGTATAAAGGAGGGCCCGAGGCCACTGGTATAAAGGAGGGCCCGAGGCCACTGGTATAAAGGAGGGCCCGAGGCCACTGGTATAAAGGAGGCCCGAGGCCACTGGTATAAATGAGGGCCCAAGGCCACTGGTTTAAAGGAGGGCCCGAGGCCACTGGTATAAAGGAGGGTCTGAGGCCACTGGTATAATGGAGGGTCCGGGGCCACTGGTATAAAGGAGGGCCCGAGGCCACTGGTATAACGGAGGGCCCGAGGCCACTGGTATAAAGGAGGGCCCGAGGCAACTGGTATAAAGGAAGGTTTGAGGCCACTGGTATAAAGGAGGGCCCGAGGCCATTGGTATAAAGGAGGGCCCGAGCCACTGGTATAAAGGAGGGTCCTTTGGCCACTGGTATAAAGGAGGGTACGAGGTCACTGGTATAAAGGAGGGTCCTTTGGCCACTGGTATAAAGGAGGGTCCGGGGCCACTGGTATAAAGGAGGGTCCGGGGCCACTGGTATAAAGGAGGGCCCGAGGCCACTGGTATAAAGGAGGGTACGAGGCCACTGGTATAAAGGAGGGTACGAGGCCACTGGTATAAAGGAGGGTACGAGGCCACTGGTATAAAGGAGGGTACGAGGCCACTGGTAGAAAGGAGGGTACGAGGCCACTGGTATAAAGGAGGGTATGAGGCCACTGGTATAAAGGAGGGCCCGAGGCCACTGGTAGAAAGGAGGGCCCGAGGCCACTGGTAGAAAGGAAGGTACGAGGCCACTGGTATAAAGGAGGGCCCGAGGCCACTGGTAGAAAGGAGGGTACGAGGCCACTGGTATAAAGGAGGGTACGAGGCCACTGGTATAAAGGAGGGCCCGAGGCCACTGGTATAAAGAAGAGTCCGGGGCCACTGGTATAAAGGAGGGTCCGTGGCCACTGGTATAAAGGAGGGTCCTTTGGCCACTGGTATAAAGGAGGGTACGAGGCCACTGGTATAAAGGAGGGCCCGAGGCCACTGGTATGAAGGAGGGTCCGAGGCCACTGGTATAAAGGAGGGCCCGAGGCCACCGGTATAAAGGAGGTTCCGAGGCCACCGGTATAAAGGAGGGCCCGAGGCCAGTGGTATGAAGGAGGGCCCGAGGCCACTGGTATAAAGGAGGGTACGAGTCCACTGGTATAAAGGAGGGCCCGAGGCCACTGGTATAAAGGAGGTTCCGAGGCCACTGGTATAAAGGAGGGCCGGAGGCCACTGGTATAAAGGAGGGTACGAGGCCACTGGTATAAAGGAGGGTACGAGGCCACTGGAATAAAGGAGGGCCTGAGGCCACTGGTATAAAGGAGGGCCCGAGGCCACTGGTTTAAAGGAGTGCCCGCGGCCACTGGTATGAAGGAGGGCCCAAGGCCACTGGTATAAAGAAGGAGAGTCCGAGGCCACTGGTATAAAGGAGGGCCCGAGGCCACTGGTATAAAGGAGAGCCCGAGGCCACTGGTATAAAGGAGGGCCCGAGGCCACTGGTATAAAGGAGGGCCCTAGGCCACTGGTATAAAGGAGGGCCTGAGGTCACTGGTATAAAGGAAGGCCCGAGGCCACTGGTATAAAGGAGAGCCCGAGGCCACTGGTATAAAGGAGGGCCCGAGGCCACTGGTATAAAGGAGGGCCCGAGGCCACTGGTATAAAGGAGAGTATGAGGCCACTGGTATAAAGGAGGGTCCGGGGCCACTGGTATAAAGGAGGGCCCGAGGCCACTGGTATAAAGGAGGGGAGTCCGAGGCCACTGGTATAAAGGAGGGCCCGAGGCAAGGTATAAAGGAGGGCCCGAGGCCACTGGTATAAAGGAGGGCCCGAGGCCACTGGTATAAAGGAGGGCCCGAGGCCACTGGTATAAAGGAGGCCCGAGGCCAATGGTATAAATGAGGGCCCAAGGCCACTGGTTTAAAGGAGGGCCCGAGGCCACTGGTATAAAGGAGGGTCTGAGGCCACTGGTATAATGGAGGGTCCGGGGCCACTGGTATAAAGGAGGGCCCGAGGCCACTGGTATAACGGAGGGCCCGAGGCCACTGGTATAAAGGAGGGCCCGAGGCAACTGGTATAAAGGAAGGTTTGAGGCCACTGGTATAAAGGAGGGCCCGAGGCCACTGGTATAAAGGAGGGTCCTTTGGCCACTGGTATAAAGGAGGGTACGAGGTCACTGGTATAAAGGAGGGTCCTTTGGCCACTGGTATAAAGGAGGGTCCGGGGCCACTGGTATAAAGGAGGGTCCGGGGCCACTGGTATAAAGGAGGGTCCGGGGCCACTGGTATAAAGGAGGGCCCAAGGCCACTGGTATAAAGGAGGGTCTGATGCCACTGGTATAAAGGAGGGCCCGAGGCCACTAGTATAAAGGAGGATACGAGGCCACTGGTATAAAGGAGGGTCTGAGGCCACTGGTATAAAGGAGGGCCCGAGGCCACTGGTATAACGGAGAGCCCGAGGCCACTGGTATAAAGGAGGGCCCGAGGCCACTGTTATAACGGAGAGCCCGAGGCCACTGGTATAAAGGAGGGCCCGAGGCCACTGGTATAAAGGTGGGCCCGAGGCCACTGGTATAAAGGAGGGCACGAGGCCACTGGTATAAATGAGGTTCCGAGGCCACTGGTATAAAGGAGGGCCCGAGGCCACTGGTATAAAGAAGGGTTTGAGGCCACTGGTATAAAGGAGGGTACGAGGCCACTGGTATAAAGGAGGGTACGAGGCCACTGGTATAAAGGAGGGTACGAGGCCACTTGTATAAAGGAGGGTACGAGGCCACTGGTATAAAGGAGGGCCCGAGGTCACTGGTATAAAGGAGGGCCCGCGGCCACTTGTATAAAGGAAGGTTTGAGGCCACTGGAAAAAAGGAGGGCCCGAGGCCACTGGTAGAAAGGAGGGCCCGAGGCCACTGGTAGAAAGGAGGGCCCGAGGCCACTGGTAGAAAGGAGGGTACGAGGCCACTGGTATAAAGGAGGGCCCGGGGCCACTGGTAGAAAGGAGGGTACGAGGCCACTGGTATAAAGGAGGGCCCGAGGCCACTGGTATAAAGGAGGGCCCGAGGCCACTGGTATAAAGAAGAGTCCGGGGCCACTGGTATAAAGGAGGGTCCGTGGCCACTGGTGTAAAGGAGGGTCCTTTGGCCACTGGTATAAAGGAGGGTACGAGGCCACTGGTATAAAGGAGGGCCCGAGGCCACTGGTATGAAGGAGGGTCCGAGGCCACTGGTATAAAGGAGGGCCCGAGGCCACTGGTATAAAGGAGGTTCCGAGGCCACCGGTATAAAGGAGGGCCTGAGGCCACTGGTATGAAGGAGGGCCCGAGGCCACTGGTATAAAGGAGGGTACGAGTCCACTGGTATAAAGGAGGGCCCGAGGCCACTGGTATAAAGGAGGTTCCGAGGCCACTGGTATAAAGGAGGGCCTGAGGCCACTGGTATGAAGGAGGGCCCAAGGCCACTGGTATAAAGGAGGGTACGAGGCCACTGGTATAAAGGAGGGCCCGAGGTCACTGGTATAAAGGAGGGCCCGCGGCCACTGGTATAAAGGAAGGTTTGAGGCCACTGGAATAAAGGAGGGCCCGAGGCCACTGGTATAAAGGAGGGCCCATGGCCACTGGTATAAAGGAGGGCCCGAGGCCACTGGTATAAAGGAGGGTCCGAGGCCACTGGTATAAAGGAGGGCCCGAGGCCACTGGTATAAAGGAGGGCCCGCGGACACTGGTATTAAGGAGGGTTTGAGGCCACTGGTATAAAGGAGGGTACGAGGCCACTGGTATAAAGGAGGGTCCGGGGCCACTGGTATAAAGGAGGGCCCGAGGCCACTGGTATAAAGGAGGGTTTGAGGCCACTGGTATAAAGGAGGGTTCGAGGCCACTGGTATAAAGGAGGGTCCTTTGGCCACTGGTATAAAGGAGGGTACGAGGCCACTGGTGTAAAGGAGGGTCCGAGGCCACTGGTATAAAGGAGGGTTCGAGGCCACTGGTATAAAGGAGGGCCCGAGGCCACTGGTATAAAGGAGGGTACGAGTCCACTGGTATAAAGGAGGGTTCGCGGCCACTGGTATAAAGGAGGGTCCGTGGCCACTGGTATAAAGGAGGGTTCGCGGCCACTGGTATAAAGGAGGGTTCGAGGCCACTGGTGAGCCAGAGTGTCCATTCTCTACATGGCACTTCGGTCCATCAAGAAAAATAGATGACATGTTTTCTCACAATACATAAAGATTGATGTCGGTCCTGTCGAAAATGTCCCACACCTGGGAGACCACCGAGGGATGTAGCCTCGACTCCTGAGAGAGAGAGAGAGGCACCCACCTGGATAATAGATCTGCACCCGAGTTGAGGCATCCGGGGACATGCCTCGCCCAAAGTGAGAGCACTGCTCCCCAGCAACATGGCGTCTCTCCCCATCTGTTGACGCCACCACTGACATGCCAGGTTGTGTGAAAGTGAGAGCATGTGTGCACTACTCCCCAGCAACATGGCGTCTCTCCCCATCTGTTGACGCCACCACTGACATACCAGGGGTAAGTGCCTGAGTGCCAGATACACCGTTAGGAACTCTGGGTTAGGAACTCTGGGTTAGGACCTCTGGGTTAGGAACTCTGGGTTAGGAACCCTGGATTAGGAACTCTGGGTTAGGAACTCTGGGTTAGGACCTTTGGGTTAGGAACTCTGGGTTAGGAACTCTGGATTAGGAACTCTGGGTTAGGAACCCTGGGTTAGGAACTCTGGGTTAGGACCTCTGGGTTAGGAACTCTGGGTTAGGAACCCTGGGTTAGGAACTCTGGGTTAGGCACCCTGGGTTAGGAACTCTGGGTAATTGATATGCGATGCGCTCTGCACCAGTGTCCCCCCCTTCCCAAATCAAGTTGCCTTCATACATCCTCGGGGAGGTGTGTCTGTAGTGATCACCTTGCGGGATACAACCCTGACAGTAACAGAGGCTTCCACCACTGGGCACATGGACCATGGGCCTGACAGGCGACCGGCTTTTGGCTGCAATATGCTTCCAGGCGAATAGTGCTCTGGATAGGTCGTATCAACAATAGCCACACCAGAACGACTTCCATCATAGAAGACATCATTCCCAGTAGGCGTAGACACTGTGTGACCCAGATGAAATCCGGCTAAGCAATCCCGGAACCCAAAACAACCTCCGTGGGGATAGAAAATGACGATTAAGCGATTGAGTCCCAGAAACAGAACGCGCTGAGGTGGAGTCGGTAGCATGGATATGTACTGCTTTCCCCCTTGACTTCAACGCCACCAGACAATCGGTTGTAATAGTCGGCGGCTCGTGAGCATTCTGAGTATGTAGACTCTGGGGTGCTGGCTGAGGGCACATAGTCCAGAACGGGACTCAATGTCCCCGTCCCTTTTCCCAACCAGGAAATACCGGCTGGAACAGCCATCCTGGACCTTCAACATAGGAACCACTCGGATTGCCTGCTTCTGGAGACGGGCACAATCGGCGTAATGATCTTGCAGAAGCGTGGGGGGACGCAAAACAAATTGTAACGCGGTGAACAGGAAGTGGCTCGGGTGGTTGTTGTCCTTGATGATCTTCTTGGCCTTCCTGTGACATCAGTTGCTGTAGGTGTCCTGGAGTTGGGCAGACCGCACCACCCTCTGGAGAGCCCTGCGGTTGCGGGCAGTGCAGTTGCCTACCAGGTGGTGATACAGCCCGACAGGATGCTCTCAATTGTGCATCTGTAAAAGAGGCCAAGAAATTTCTTCAGCCTCCTGAGGTTGAAGAGACGCTGTTGCGCCTTCTTCACCACACTGTCTGTGTGGGTGGACCATTTCAGATTGTTGGGGATGTGTAGACCGAGGAAGCTTTTCACCTTCTCCACTGTTTCCTGGAGTCCATGATCAGCTGCCTCATTTTGTTGATGTTGAGGGAGAGGTTATTTTCCTGGCACAACTCTGCCAGGGCCCTCACCTCCTTCCTGTAGGTTGTCTCATCATTGTTGGTAATCAGGCCTATAACTGTTGTCATTTGCAAACTTGATGATTGATTGGAGGCATCCGTGGCCACGCAGTCATGGGTGAACAGGGAGTACAGGAGGGACTGATCACGCACCCTTGTGGGGCCCCTGTGTTGATAATCAGTGAAGTGGAGGTGTTGTTTCCTACCTTCACCACCTGGGGGTGGCCCGTCAGGAAGTCCAGGACCCAGGTGCACAAGGCGGGGTTCACACCCAGGGCCCCAAGCTTAATGATGAGCTTCGAAGGTACTATGGTGTTGAAGGCTGAGCTATAGTCAATTAACAGCATTCTTACATAGGTATTCCTCTTGTCCAGATGGGATAGGGCAGTGTGCAGTGTGATAATGATTGCATCATCTGTGGAAATATTGGGGCAGTATGCAAATTTAAGTAGGTTTAGGGTGCCAGGTAGAGGTGATATGATCCTTAATAAGCTCTACGGGATCGTCCCGATTTTCCAGCCAAGTCACCTGGGATTACTGTTGTTACAACGAGGTGGTAAAATGTGTTCTGGTAACCAGCTGGCATTGGACCGCAAGCATGACACATTTTTACATTTTTATCATGGAGGTTACCTTACTGACCAGTCATAGGTACTGGCAGCAAAGCGCCTTGCTGGGAATTGGAAAGACATCTCTGAAAAGCGGACCCTTTCTATTTTAGCAGACAGGGGCAATTTGTAATCAAATCTAATTCCAATGAATGAAAAGCGCTTAGCTGGAGAGAAAAAATGCTAGTTTTGGGGTTCATATGAACCAGAGAAACTGTGTGTGGGGAAATTATACAACTAGTGGTTCTAACCCTGAATGCTGATTGGTTAAAAGCACATACCAGCTGGTGTCTATTCCGCAAGTTACCACCAGGTAAATCTATGACGTTAAAATGGCTATTTACTATGTTCCATCTGGCTGCGCAATCCACTGTCTCATCAGCCCAGCCAGGCCATTTATAACCTTGATCTCCACTAATAAAAAGCCTCTCGACATTATGTCACATTTCTTTTAGACTAACATTTTAGTTTTCAACAGTGGATATTTATTGTATAAACCTTACTGTCTGTCTACGACATTTGCAACATTGTTTGAAAATTCAAATTCGATCTCCAACTGTCCCATAGTAATGAACTTTTGGGAGTCGGGACGAGAGAGAGAGGCATGCAGCATTTGTCAGCCAGTCGATAATCATAAATCAGCTAGTTTTGCAGTCTTTCCAGCTTCAGTTTGAAGTGATTGTGTTAGTTGTGTTGTTGGCTAGCTCCTCTGAACAACAGTGTCCTGATGAGAGAGCAGGTGAAATCATGCCTCATTCATTCATTGTTATGGATTTATCTAACAACACCCGTGCCAATAAATCCTCCAAACAGTGGCTTCTCGGGCATTATCACTTAAATCGCATGGTCGTGCCCAACCCTGCTTGTTCCCTCCTCTCCACTACCAACAACCAATCACCTACCACGCCCATAACCTATATTACCAGTCATATCATAGCGAATAGTGAGTGACTGGCAGGAATCCGCAATAAATCCCAGTAATGAGCCACCTATGGAGGAGTGGTGCCCCCTTGTGGACAGAGTGAATCGCCCAACATATTACTCCCACCCTGGGGAGATTAACATACATAATGAACCCTGTGAACACACAGGAATGTGTGGTACCAAAGGGTCATTAAACATGGACAAGCTTCCAACACACATTGTGCTTCTGTGAGACTGTATAGCCTGCATGAAGCCCAGCTCCCTTGTGGGCACAGAGGGCTGCGCCAATGGCTAACGTAGCACCCCGTTTGCCATAACAAAACATGGGGGCTGTCACGACTTCCGCCAAAGTTTGCTCCCCTGCCTGTTCGGGCGGTGCTCGGCGGTCGTCGTCACCGGCCTACTAGAAGTTTGCTCCCCTGCCTGTTCGGGCGGTGCTCGGCGGTCGTCGTCACCGTCCTACTAGAAGTTTGCTCCCCTGCCTGTTCGGGCGGTGCTCGGCGGTTGTCGTCACCGGCATACTAGAAGTTGGCTCCCCTGCCTGTTCGGGCGGTACTCGGCGGTCGTCGTCACCGTCCTACTAGAAGTTTGCTCCCCTGCCTGTTCGGGCGGTGCTCGGCGGTCGTCGTCACCGTCCTACTAGAAGTTTGCTCCCCTACCTGTTCGGGCGGTGCTCGGCGGTCATCGTCACCGGCATACTATCCGCCACCGATTCCTTTTTCGTTTGTCTGTTTGTTTTGTCTTGTTCATTACACGTGTCCTGTTGTATGAGCTTAATGAGCTTCCTTATTTAAAGTAGGTGTACCCACCCTTGTTTTGTGCGGGATTCTCTTTGTGTTACGTGTGTGTGTTTTGGTAGAGGTGGATAATATTTTCTGGACTCTCTGACCCTGTACAGACTCCGCTTCTAACCTCTCTGTCCCCGTACAGACTCGGCTTCTAACCTCTCTGTCCCTGTACAAAATCTGCTTCTAACCTCTCTGTCTCTGTACAGACTCTGCTTCTAGCCTCTGTCTCTGTACAGACTCTGCTTCTAATCTCTCTGTCTCTGTACAGACTCTGCTTCTAACCTCTCTGTCTCTGTACAGACTCTGCTTCTAACCTCTCTGTCTCTGTACAGACTCTGCTTCTAATCTCTCTGTCTCTGTACAGACTCTGCTTCTAACCTCTCTGTCTCTGTACAGACTCTGCTTCTAACCTCTCTGTCTGTACAGACTCTGCTTCTAACCTCTCTGTCCCTGTACAGACTCTGCTTCTAACCTCTCTGTCCCTGTACAGACTCTGCTTCTAACCTCTCTGTCTCTGTACAGACTCTGCTTCTATCCTCTCTGTCCCTGTACAGACTCTGATTCTAACCTCTGTCTCTGTACAGACTCTGCTTCTAACCTCTCTGTACCTGTACAGACTCTGCTTCTAACCTCTCTGACTCTGCTTCTAACCTCTCTGTCCCTGTACAGACTCTGCTTCTAACCTCTCTGTCCCTGTACAGACTCTGCTTCTAATCTTTGTCTCTGTACAGACTCTGCTTCTAACCTCTCTGACTCTGCTTCTAACCTCTCTGTCCCTGTACAGACTGCTTCTAACCTCTCTGTCCCTGTACAGACTCTGCTTCTAATCTTTGTCTCTGTACAGACTCTGCTTCTAACCTCTCTGTCTCTGTACAGACTCTGCTTCTAACCTCTGTCTCTGTACAGACTCTGCTTCTAACCTCTGTCTCTGTACAGACTCTGCTTCTAACCTCTGTCTCTGTACAGACTCTGCTTCTAACCTCTCTGTCCCTGTACAGACTCTGCTTCTAACCTCTGTCTCTGTACAGACTCTGCTTCTAACCTCTCTGTCTCTGTACAGACTCTGCTTCTAACCTCTCTGTCCCTGTACAGACTCTGCTTCTAACCTCTCTGTCCCTGTACAGACTCTGCTTCTAACCTCTCTGTCCCTGTACAGACTCTGCTTCTAACCTCTCTGTCCCTGTATAGACCCTGCTTCTAATCTCTGTCTCTGTACAGACTCTGCTTCTAACCTCTTTGTCTCTGTACAGACTATGCTTCTAATCTCTCTGGCCCTGTTCAGACTCTGCTTCTAACCTCTCTGTCTCTGTACAGACTCTGCTTCTAACCTCTCTGTCTCTGTACAGACTCTGCTTCTAACCTCTCTGTCTCTGTACAGGCTCTGCTTCTAACCTCTCTGTCTCTGTACAGACTCTGCTTCTAACCTCTGTCTCTGTACAGACTCTGCTTCTAATCTCTCTGTCTCTGTACAGACTCTGCTTCTAACCTCTCTGTCTCTGTACAGGCTCTGCTTCTAACCTCTCTGTCTCTGTACAGACTCTGCTTCTAACCTCTCTGTCTCTGTACAGACTCTGCTTCTAACCTCTCTGGCCCTGTACAGACTCGGCTTCTACAACTGATCTACAACACACCCAATACAACAGACGGTTCTGATACAGCAAGGATTTTTTTTTCTAAGCTGATATGTGGAATTGTTTTAAGAACGTCATACCATGGATCATTTAGCAATTTGATTTACATTTGATTTTTTACATTATTTGAATTTGGTCTTTACTACCGTGGCAAATAGAAACGCATTGAATAACACATTCAAAAATAGAAAAAAGGACAGTCAGAAAACGTATCATAAGGTTATGACGTGTCAGTCTATATTTAGGAGATCCACCCCGTGGGGTCAAAATGATCACAAGAACGGTGAGCAAAAATCCCAGGACCACATGGGGGGACCTAGTGAATGACCTGCAGAGAGCTGGGACCAAAGTAACAAAGCCTACCATCAGTAACACACTATGCCGCCAGGGACTCAAATCCTGCAGTGCCAGACGTGTCCCCCTGCTTAAGCCAGTACATGTCCAGGCCCGTCTGAAGTTTGCTAGAGAGCATTTGGATGATCCAGAAGAAGATTGGGTGAACGTCATATGGTCAGATGAAACCAAAATATAACTTTTTGGTAAAAACTCGTCGTGTTTGGAGGACAAAGAATGCTGAGTTGCATCCAAAGAACAACATACCTACTGTGAAACATGGGGGTGGAAACATCATGCTTTGGGGCTGTTTTTCTGCAAAGGGACCAGGACGACTGATCCGTGTAAAGGAATGAATGAATAGGGCCATGTATCATGAGATTTTTAGTGAAAACCTCCTTCCATCAGCAAGGGCATTGAAGACGAAACGAGGCTGGGTCTTTCAGCATGACAATGATCCCAAACACACCGCCCGGGCATCGAAGGAAGTATTTCAAGGTCCTGGAGTGGCCTAGCCAGTCTCCAGATCTCAACCCCATAGAAAATCTTTGGAGGGAGTTGAAAGTCTGTGTTGCCCAGCAACAGCCCCAAAACATCACTTCTCTGGAGGAGATCTGCATGGAGGAATGGGCCAAAATACCAGCAACAGTGTGTGAAAACCTTGTGAAGACTTACAGAAAACGTTTGACCTCTGTCATTGCCAACAAAGGGTATATAACAAAGTATTGAGATAAACTTTTGTTATTGACCAAATACTTATTTTCCACCATAATTTGCAAATAAATTCATTAAAAATCCTACAATGTGATTTTCTGGATTTTTTTTCTCATTTTGTCTGTCATAGTTGAAGTGTACCTATGATGAAAATTACAGGCCTCTCTCATCTTTTTATGTGGGAGAACTTGCACAATTGGTGGCTGACTAAATACTTTTTTTGCCCCACTGTAACTACCTCCATTCTTCCATTCAGTTGCATGGGATACCTTCAGATGGGTAGAGGAAAAACCGTTCGGATGCAACAGAAGTTTTCGTGAGAATACCTATTTTCCGGATGTCTCCTGGTCTGACAAACAGCGCCGTAGCTCTGCCACTTTCCCCCACAGATGTGGAAGGGACGACGTCGGAGGATGCAGTAGATTGAGACATAGCCCGTGTAAACAAACAGGTATCTCTCCTGGTCTGACAAACAGGTATCTCTCCTGGTCTGACAAACAGGTATCTCTACTGGTCTGACAAACAGGTATCTCTACTGGTCTGACAAACAGGTATCTCTACTGGTCTGACAAACAGGTATCTCTCCTGGTCTGACAAACAGGTATCTCTACTGGTCTGACAAACAGGTATCTCTACTGGTCTGACAAACAGGTATCTCTACTGGTCTGACAAACAGGTATCTCTACTGGTCTGACAAACAGGTATCTCTACTGGTCTGACAAACAGGTATCTCTCCTGGTCTGACAAACAGGTATCTCTACTGGTCTGACAAACAGGTATCTCTCCTGGTCTGACAAACAGGTATCTCTACTGGTCTGACAAACAGGTATCTCTACTGGTCTGACAAACAGGTATCTCTACTGGTCTGACAAACAGGTATCTCTACTGGTCTGACAAACAGGTATCTCTACTGGTCTGACAAACAGGTATCTCTACTGGTCTGACAAACAGGTATCTCTACTGGTCTGACAAACAGGTATCTCTACTGGTCTGACAAACAGGTATCTCTACTGGTCTGACAAACAGGTATTTCTACTGGTCTGACAAACAGGTATCTCTACTGGTCTGACAAACAGGTATCTCTCCTGGTCTGACAAACAGGTATCTCTACTGGTCTGACAAACAGGTATCTCTCCTGGTCTGACAAACAGGTATCTCTATTGTTTTAACTGACAGATTTAGATTGACCCACCGATGCGTCAACAGACTCTCGGGGGTTTTAAAGTCTACTCAGGAAATAGAGCAGACAGACCACAAATACCATTCTAAACAATACTGGAGTATAAACAGAACAAAACTCCTAAGACTTTAGATACATTTTGAGGAGATGTTAAATAAATGTACTGATATTGTGCCAGTGGAATAATATTTTTTATTAAATCTTTCCATGTATTACTCAATGCAAGACAATTGAGAGGTGTTCTGGTCAGACATATACCACATCTTTAGTTTAAACTGACGAATTTTAACGGGGATTGTTTTACAATGTTACTTAGATTGACTCACCACTCTAGAAGGTTATCAATAAAAATTGACATTTTTCATTCCCATTTTTACAAAATATTTTTGTTGCGCAGCACAACTCATTGTGGTTTTGTGTCTGCACTTATAAAAAACACTTACCTGTTGTGACAGACGGACAAACATCATAGGAAGAGTTTTAAATATGAACATATAATTTAAGAGCTGGAATATTGAAGAGCTTGAATAGTGTCCCATCAAATCAATATCCCGATTAACATTTAGTGGACATTATTTTTGCTTAAGGGAACAACATTAAATATTTATTCACTTTCCTTGCCAGACTTAACACAAGGCAACTGTGAGATACAGAAGTTAAAAGATGTTTGGCATGAAAGAGTCCATTTCTGCTCCAGAATATGATCAATTTCAGAACAGTTTATATCAAGACATTTACTGTAATTTCAATGTACTGTAAAAATTACAGTGGAGAGAGATTTACAGTTGTATCTCAGATGTAATTACTGTAAATCCCTGCTGTATCTCAACAGATGTAATTACTGCAAATCCCTGCTGTATATCAACAGATGTAATTACTGTAAATCCCTGCTGTATCTCAGATGTAATTACTGAAAATCCCTGCTGTATCTCAACAGATGTAATTACTGTAAATCCCTGCGGTATCTCAACAGATGTAATTACTGTAAATCCCTACTGTATCTCAACAGATGTAATTACTGTAAATCCCTGCTGTATCTCAACAGATGTAATTACTGTAAATCCCTGCTGTATCTCAACAGATGTAATTACTGTAAATCCCTGCTGTATCTCAGATGTAATTACTGTAAATCCCTGCTGTATCTCAGATGTAATTACTGTAAATCCCTGCTGTATCTCAGATGTAATTACTGAAAATCCCTGCTGTATCTCAACAGATGTAATTACTGTAAATCCCTGCGGTATCTCAACAGATGTAATTACTGTAAATCCCTGCTGTATCTCAGATGTAATTACTGCAAATCCCTGCTGTATCTCAACAGACGTAATTACTGTAAATGCCACTGATATTCTACTCTCCTACTGCAGTATCTCTGCTAATTCTCATCCTATTAGACATTAATCTGATTGAGTTGAGTGACACAGATGGATATTTCTGTTTTCTTAAAAAAATATATATATATTAACAATTAACATTGTTTGTTTGTATACACAGATACAACTGGATGGTTAATGCTGAAGGTGTGAAATTAATGGATCATATCTATTTACACTTTTGGTTATTTGGACTAAAGCCAAGTTGTGTCAATACCAGCGCTACAGATTTCTGATCTATAAGGGATCACCTGAATTACCCCCCCCCCCCCCCACAGCGATGATGGTGCTAGGTGTTGTGCACAACACACAGTGTTATAATAACACACACATTCTCACGTATGCATACACACACACACATATATACATACGCATGCACACACATATACATGCACACACACATATATACATGCTGTACATACACACACACACACACACTGTACGTACGCACACACACACATATACATGCACACACATGCACAAAGCGCACATATACAACCCTCTAAAAAGACAGTGATATATATTTTTTTAAACAGTATAAATCCATATTTTGTTTGTTTTTGCATTAATCGTATGGTATATTGAATGAGTTTCATCTCTCTATCATAATAGTTTTAATAATCTTGGCACTTCTGCCATATTTACACATAATCTGACTCAGATGTGAAACAACTATGTTGTTTTGTTTCCCATCTACACAATAACTGCTCATCTCTCACTGAATTAAAATGGCTTCATTTGATGAAGAAGAAAAAATATGGCTAAAATGTAATCAATGAGATCCTACGTGATCTAAAGACATTCTACACCAACGACTAAGATGGAGTGGTCTACAATGTTGACTCTAAGGTGGAGTGGTCTACACTGTTGACTCTAAGGTGGAGTGGTCTACACTGTTGACTCTAAGGTAGAGTGGTCTACACTGTTGACTCTAAGGTGGAGTGGTCTACACTGTTGACTCTAAGGTGGAGTGGTCTACAATGTTGACTCTAAGGTGGAGTGGTCTACACCAACGACCAAGGTGGAGTGGTCTACAATGTTGACTCTAAGGTGGAGTGGTCTACACCAACGACTAAGGTGGAGTGGTCTACACTGTTGACTCTAAGGTGGAATGGTCTATACCGTTGACTCTAAGGTGGAGTGTTCTACACCGTTGACTCTAAGGTAAAGGCAAAGTTCTCACCTTGCTTCTGCTGGAAGGAGTGAGGCATTCTGGGAGCTGAGGTGAGACGTCAGTCCGAAGAGAAGGTGTTTGTTCAGTGGAACCCCGACTTCCGGAATGTTGGGTCGGCTGAGTTCTGGAACTTGTAGAAGTCTGAGTCCAAATGTCTTTAGAGAGACCAAGCAGGACGGGAGAGCTCGACTCAGCCACAGAGCTCACTTAGCTGTTGTGCTGAGGAGACAGGAGAGCTAGACTCTCAGCCACAGAGCTCACTTAGCTGTTGTGCTGAGGAGGAGGATATATCCTGGGTTCAGAGAGGAAATGTCCTGGGTTCAGTGAGGAGATGTCCTGGGTTCAGAGAGGAAATGTCCTGGGTTCAGTGAGGAGATGTCCTGGGTTCAGAGAGGAAATG
The DNA here is from genome assembly GCF_036934945.1 of Oncorhynchus masou masou. Taxonomy (NCBI): domain Eukaryota; kingdom Metazoa; phylum Chordata; class Actinopteri; order Salmoniformes; family Salmonidae; genus Oncorhynchus; species Oncorhynchus masou. The sequence continues at coordinate 114,513,634 of NC_088235.1, forward strand.
TCCTGGGTTCAGTGAGGAGATGTCCTGGGTTCAGAGAGGAAATGTCCTGGGTTCAGTGAGGAGATGTCCTGGGTTCAGAGAGGAAATGTCCTGGGTTCAGTGAGGAGATGTCCTGGGTTCAGAGAGGAAATGTCCTGGGTTCAGTGAGGAGATGTCCTGGGTTCAGAGAGGAGATGTCCTGGGTTCAGAGAGGAAATGTCCTGGGTTCAGTGAGGAGATGTCCTGGGTTCAGAGAGGAAATGTCCTGGGTTCAGTGAGGAGATGTCCTGGGTTCAGTGAGGAGATGTCCTGGGTTCAGTGAGGAGATGTCCTGGGTTCAGAGAGGAAATGTCCTGGGTTCAGAAAGGAGATGTCCTGGGTTCAGAGAGGAAATGTCCTGGGTTCAGAGAGGAAATGTCCTGGGTTCAGTGAGGAGATGTCCTGGGTTCAGAGAGGAAATGTCCTGGGTTCAGAGAGGAAATGTCCTGGGTTCAGAGAGGAAATGTCCTGGGTTCAGTGAGGAGATGTCCTGGGTTCAGAGAGGAAATGTCCTGGGTTCAGTGAGGAGATGTCCTGGGTTCAGAGAGGAAATGTCCTGGGTTCAGAGAGGAAATGTCCTGGGTTCAGAGAGGAGATGTCCTGGGTTCAGAGAGGAGATGTCCTGGGTTCAGAGAGGAGATGTCCTGGGTTCAGTGAGGAGATGTCCTGGGTTCAGAGAGGAGATGTCCTGGGTTCAGTGAGGAGATGTCCTGGGTTCAGAGAGGAAATGTCCTGGGTTCAGAGAGGAGATGTCCTGGGTTCAGAGAGGAAATGTCCTGGGTTCAGTGAGGAAATGTCCTGGGTTCAGTGAGGAGATGTCCTGGGTTCAGTGAGGAGATGTCCTGGGTTCAGAGAGGAGATGTCCTGGGTTCAGTGAGGAGATGTCCTGGGTTCAGTGAGGAGATGTCCTGGGTTCAGAGAGGAGATGTCCTGGGTTCAGTGAGGAGATGTCCTGGGTTCAGTGAGGAGATGTCCTGGGTTCAGAGAGGAGATGTCCTGGGTTCAGAGAGGAAATGTCCTGGGTTCAGTGAGGAGATGTCCTGGGTTCAGAGAGGAGATGTCCTGGGTTCAGTGAGGAGATGTCCTGGGTTCAGAGAGGAAATGTCCTGGGTTCAGAGAGGAGATGTCCTGGGTTCAGAGAGAGGCAAAGCGGGAAGATTCTTAGACAGTGCGGTAGCAAAACGCTTGGAGAATTCAGAAACCAAACTAGATGTCAGATTGGGGCTCAAACTTTGCTGAGTGGCATCTAGGGGGACACAGCTGTCTGTCCTGGTGGTAGGAGAAGGGCTTCTTGGGGGACACAACTGTCTGTCCCGGTGGTAGGAGGAGGGCTTCTTGGGGGACACAACTGTCTGTCCTGGTGGTAGGAGGAGGGCTTCTTTGGGGGGACAGCTAACTGTCCTGGTAGTAGGAGGAAGGGCTTCTTGGGGGACACAGCTGTCTGTCCTGGTGGTAGGAGGAGGGCTTCTTGGGGGACACAGCTGTCTGTCCTGGTGGTAGGAGGAGGGCTTCTTGGGGGACACAGCTGTCTGTCCCGGTGGTAGGAGGAGGGCTTCTTGGGGGACACAACTGTCTGTCCTGGTGGTAGGAGGAGGGCTTCTTTGGGGGGACAGCTGTCTATCCTGGTGGTAGGAGGAGGGCTTCTTGGGGGACACAGCTGTCTGTCCCGGTGGTAGGAGGAGGGCTTCTTGGGGGACACAGCTGTCTGTCCCGGTGGTAGGAGGAGGGGCTTCTTTGGGGGGACAGCTGTCTGTCCTGGTGGTAGGAGGAGGGCTTCTTGGGGGACACAACTGTCTGTCCTGGTGGTAGGAGGAGGGCTTCTTGGGGGACACAACTGTCTGTCCTGGTGGTAGGAGGAGGGCTTCTTGGGGGACACAGCTGTCTGTCCTGGTGGTAGGAGGAGGGCTTCTTGGGGGACACAGCTGTCTGTCCCGGTGGTAGGAGGAAGGGCTTCTTTGGGGGGACAGCTGTCTGTCCTGGTGGTAGGAGGAAGGGCTTCTTGGGGGACACAACTGTCTGTCCTGGTGGTAGGAGGAAGGGCTTCTTGGGGGACACAGTTGTCTGTCCTGGTAGTAGGAGGAGGGGCTTCTTGGGGGACACAGTTGTCTGTCCTGGTGGTAGGAGGAGGGCTTCTTGGGGGACACAGCTGTCTGTCCTGGTGGTAGGAGGAGGGCTTCTTGGGGGACACAACTGTCTGTCCTGGTGGTAGGAGAAGGGCTTCGTGTCTCAATCAGCTGGCTGCGGTCGTCTGGCGGGTTGGCTGACCTGGAGAAATCTTTCCCTGACAGGATGGAAGCGCTTCTCCAAAGGCGGCACAGCAGAAGAGTTGAAGTGAGTCGAGTCGACTGAGCGAGACGCATGTTAGCGAAACGGTCCACAGGGCATCGATGGTACTCTCAGCTGATAGGCTGCCTGCACTCTAGCGTTCATTGATTGTAGCGCTTGGTCGGGCGGACGGTTGACGCTCCCTTGGTCGGTTCACTTTCCACGAATGTGAAAACCACGAGGCCAGCTCCATAAAAAAGAAGAGATCTGTGCAATTAATCTCTCTCTCTCTCCTTCTCTCTCTCTCTCTCTACCCCCCTCTCTCTCTCTCTCTCTCTCTCTCTCTCTCTCTCTCTATCTCTACCTCTATCTCTCTCTCTACCTCTATCTCTCTCTCTCTCTACCTCTATCTCTCTCTCTCTCTACCTCTATCTCTCTCTATCTCTATCTCTCTCTACCTCTATCTCTCTATCTCTCTCTCTCTCGCTCTCTCTGTCTCTCTGTCTCTCTCTACCGGTCTACCTCTCTCTCTACCTCTCTCTCTCTCTCTCTCTCTCTAACTCTACCTCTACCTCTCTCTCTCTCTACCTCTACCTCTCTCTCTCTACCTCTACCTCTCTCTCTCTCTCTCTCTCTCTCTCTCTCTACCTCTACCTCTCTCTCTACCTCTACCTCTACCTCTACCTCTCTCTCTACCTCTCTCTCCCTCTCTCAATCTTTCAATAATACGTTTGAATGAGAAGAAATCTGAAATCCCATGAAGTCATATGAATTCTAAACGTTGGACTATGTCCTGTAATATGGAGCAGCTCTCTCTTGGACCCCAAGCCATCTGCCAGATTACACTCCAGCAACGACACATTGTTTATCAACACGGCTTTTATACAACCACCACGGCAGTGTCCTAGAGCTTTAATCTACCTAAGCTGATCTCAACCCTGGAACTGGATATTGCTCTTTATAACTGGTCTGTTGGGGGGGGGTATTACATCACTCCAGCTGTCACTCCAACCTGGTCCTACCACTACGTGGGGAGGGGAGGCAGGGGAGGGGGGGCAGGGGAGGGGAGGCAGGGGATGGGAGGCAGGGGAGGACAGGCAGGGGAGGGCAGGCAGGGGAGGGGGGGCAGGGGATGGGAGGCAGGGGAGGGCAGGCAGGCAGGGCAGTTGGACAGGCAGGGCAGAGGACAGGCAGGGCTGGGGACAGTCAGGTCAGGGGACAGGCAGGGCAGGGGACAGTCAGGGCAGGGGACAGGCAGGGCAGGGCAGGAGGCAGGGCAGGGGATAGGCAGGGCAGGGCAGGAGGCAGGGCAGAGGACAGGCAGGGCAGGGCAGGAGGCAGGGCAGAGGACAGGCAGGGCAGGGGACAGTCAGGTCAGGGGACAGGCAGGGCAGCGGAGGAAAGGGCAGGTGGCAGGCAGGGGACAGTCAGGGCAGGGGACAGGCAGGGCAGGGCAGGAGGCAGGGCAGGGGACAGGCAGGGCAGGGGAGGCGAGGGCAGGGGAGGCGAGGGCAGGGGAGGCGAGGGCAGCAGTCTGCCAGTTTCAGATGAACAGTGATTCCCCAGAAAACAGAAGCAGTATTAATATGACTCTTACATCACATTTTCTGACCTTAACCTTTGGGTTTTATCACACATTTTGTAGTGTTGCGTGCTCAGCTTCATATCCAGAGGTTGTCTTAAATAGACGTATGAGTGCTGCCAGCATTGCTGCAGAGGTGGAAGGGGGGGGGGGGGGTCAGCCTGTCAGTGCTCAGACCATACGCCGTACACTGCATCAAAGTGGTCTGCATGGCTGTCGTCCCAGAAGGAAGCCTCTTCTAACGATAAGGCACAAGAAAGCCCGCAAATAGTTTGCTGAAGCCTGGAACCATGTCCTGTGGTCTGATGAGACCAAGATAAAGGTATTTGGATCAGATGGTGTCAAGCGTGTGTGGCTGCAACCAGGTGAGGAGTACAAAGACAAGTGGGTCTTGCCTACAGTCCAGCATGGTGGTGGGAGTGTCATGGTCTGGGGCTGCATGAGTGCTGCCGGCACTGGGGAGCTACAGTTCATTGAGGGAACCATGAATGCCAACATGTACTGTGACATACTGAAGCAGAGCATGATCCCCTCCCTTCGGAGACTGGGCCGCAGGACAGTGTTCCAACATCATAATGATCCCAAACACACCTCCAAGACGACCACTGCCTTGCTAAAGAAGCTGAGGGTAAAGGTGATGGACTGGCCTAGCATGTATCCAGACCTAAACCCTATTGAGCATCTGTGGGGCATCCTCAAACGGAAGGTGGAGGAGTACAAGGTGTCTAACATCCACCAGCTCCGTGATGTCGTCATGGAGGGGTGGAAGAGGACTCCAGTGGCAACCTGTGAAGCTCTGGTGAACTCCATGCCCAAGAGGGTTAAGGCAGTGCTGGAAAATTATGGTGGCCACATGAAATATTGACACTTTGGGCCCAATTTGGACATATTGACTTAGGGGTGTACTCACTTTTGTTGCCAGTGGTTTAGACATTAATGTCTGTGTGTTGAGTTATTTTGAGGGGACAGCAAATTTACACTGTTATACAAGCTGTACACTCACTACTTTACATTGTAGCAAAGTGTCATTTCTTCAGCGTTGTCACATGAAAAGATTTACTCAAATATCTACAAAAATGTGAGGGGTGTACTCACTTTTGTGATATACAATACATATTATTTAATTAGGCAAGTCAATTAAGAACAAATGCTTATTTGACAATGACGGCCAACCCCGGCCAAACCCTCCCCGAACCCGGATGACGCTGTGTGCCGCCCTATGGGACTCCTGATCACGGCCGGGTTGTGATACAGCCCGGGATCGAACCAGGGTCTGTAGTGACGCCTCCAGCACTACGATGCGGTGCCTTAGACCGCTGTGATACAGCCCGGGATCGAACCAGGGTCTGTAGTGACGCCTCCAGCAATACGATGCGGTGCCTTAGACCGCTGTGATACAGCCCGGGATCGAACCAGGGTCTGTAGTGACGCCTCCAGCACTACGATGCGGTGCCTTAGACCGCTGTGATACAGCCCGGGATCGAACCAGGGTCTGTAGTGATGCCTCCAGCACTACGATGCGGTGCCTTAGACCGCTGTGATACAGCCCGGGATCGAACCAGGGTCTGTAGTGATGCCTCCAGCACTACGATGCGGTGCCTTAGACCGCTGTGATACAGCCCGGGATCGAACCATGATGACTCCTTGCTGTCCCCAGTCCACCTGGCCGTGCTGCTGCTCCAGTTTCAACTGTTCTGCCTTATTATTATTTGACCATGCTGGTCATTTATGAACATTTGAACATCTTGGCCATGTTCTGTTATAATCTCCACCCGGCACAGCCAGAAGAGGACTGGCCACCCCACATATGCTCTCTCTAATTCTCTCTTTCTTTCTCTCTCTCGGAGGACCTGAGCCCTAGGACCATGCCCCAGGATTACCTGACATGATGACTCCTTGCTGTCCCCAGTCCACCTGGCCGTGCTGCTGCTCCAGTTTCAACTGTTCTGCCTTATTAGTATTCGACCATGCTGGTCATTTATGAACATTTGAACATCTTGGCCATGTTCTGTTACAATCTCCACCCGGCACAGCCAGAAGAGGACTGGCCACCCCACATAGCCTGGTTCCTCTCTAGGTTTCTTCCTAGGTTTTGGCCTTTCTAGGGAGTTTTTCCTAACCACCGTGCTTCTACACCTGCATTGCTTGCTGTTTGGGGTTTTAGGCTGGGTTTCTGTACAGCACTTTGAGATATCAGCTGATGTACGAAGGGCTATATAAATAAATTTGATTTGATTTGATTTGATTTGATATTGACTTTACATTGACTTTAATTGACTTTACATTGACTTTCGTTGACTTTACATTGACTTTACATAGACTTTATATTGACTTTACATACATTAAGGGAACATTTCAACATTTTCCGTATGGTTAGTGAGAAAGTCCATATTGCAAATGTACCGTCCCTTACTAGAAGTCCGAAAACATTTTTAAAATTCGGGGACGGCGTCGGGCCGAGCGGCAGGGCCAGACCTACCGGGAAGTCATCAAATGAACTTTGTCGGACATTTGGTTTTCGTTTTATAAAATAAGAGGGCATAAGCAATCATACTGCAATTTGACAAAACATCACGAATCACGACGGGCCATATCTCGAAAACTGAAAACTTCTGGGATTAAAGGTCCAAAATGAAAATAGAGAAATTATTTTTTCACTTCACGTCAAAGTCAAGGAGCCTCCGGTGTCAATAAAAAAAAAATCAGCCATTTATCTATCGTCATTTAAGAGAAATCGTACGATGACAGATTTGTGATGTTCAAATATAGGTGGGTTTTTTTCAACAGTTACAGATCCAGTTGCAGGGTGTTCATACGAATATTTTTAAAGTGTGCTGCGGAGCTCTGCGAGATTTCTGTGATTTTCTATGATTTTCTGAAATAACACACACTCACTAAACCCTCCGTAAATAACTCAGTTCTTAACGTAAAGACTTAAAACTCAGGATTCTGTAAAGGCATACCCCAATGAGGATATGAGTTTATTTATAGCTTCCTGTGCCAACAGGAAGTGCCTTAAATGGTGTCATAGTGGCTGTATCCAAGGGTTAAAAAGGTCAGATCTTTTCAAAACATCATATGTGATTAGGCAACCCTCCTGAACTGTAAAATCAGTCATTTCTCCCAACAGATGTCAAAGAAAAGCTCTCACACACACACACAGCAAGGATGGAGTGACAAAGCGCGGTGTTTAAAGACACAGAGGGCAGGCAATGGCATAAACATAATCCCAAGGCCATGCCGAGTTCAACGAGATATCCCGCTTGACCGTAGCTCGCTCGGTCTAAGCGCAGCGACCATGAGAAAACTAGGCCCAATATGAAGCCTGCACCAGAACGTCATTTGATTTTGGGTGACAGCGGCGGAACCGTTTAGAAGGACAATTCAAACACAGGACTGTTCCTAAGGTCCTCCCGATCTGTGCAAGCCTAACCTTGACCGCGTGACATTAACCCTTCACGGATAAAAGAAGGTGTTTACATAAAAACAGTTTGCATTGCCTGCTCCCCTAAATACAACCTGGAGTCTATATGGGTTATGAATGCTGTATGAACCTGTCTTCGGTACCAGTCCATCAGGCCACTATAAGGTCTACCTGTGTCGATTCTAGGCTTCCTGGGCCAACCGGAAGTGCTTAAAATCACCCTAAAAATGTATATCCATACCCTGCCTGCAATTTGATGGACATAGTGCATTGAACCCTGTGTAAATCAGTCAATTCTTAACGTAAAGACTTAAAACTCAGGATTCTGTAAAAGCATAGCCCAATGAGGATATGTGTTGACTTATAGCTTCCTGTGTCAACCGGAAGTGCCATAATTGGTGTCTCAGTGGCTGTTTGGAAGGGTTAAAAAAATCAGATCTGTCCAAAACTTCATATGTGTGATTAGGCAACCCCCATGAACTGTAAATCAGTCATTTTTCCCATAAAAATTCAAAGGAAAACTAAATCACACAGATACACAACTTGGATGGAGGGACGTATTGGGGTGCGTAGAGGCTGACACTGCCTCCAATAGTTAGCTTTGTTCGAGCTACAAAAGAACCGTCAGACCTAGAGTTCTGAAACTTTAGAAACCTGTTCTAGACCTCAGGTCGATAGTGCGTGGTGAGTTAGTTGGCTCTAGAAGGTTCTCGGACCGAGAAACAGCCTCGTACATTTGCAATGACTTCAATTCATTTTGACCATTACAAAAATGGCGACATTTAGAAAAGTCTCAGAGACACAAGACTAGGTGCATTGAAACCGGCTCGGCCCATAGACACGGACCCCAACGTTTCTGTCTGATAGCTCATTCAAGGACCCCATAGCAAGGCATGGAAAAAAGTGGATTTTCAGCACCAATTAGGGTTTTACTCGGACACCAAATGACCTATCGAGCCGAAACTCGGGATTCGGGGTCGCCTCACATAGGACTACACATAATGTCCGAACTGGACCCGCAGCTAGAAAGTAACTATGTGTTTTATGTTTTTTTTATGGTTTGAACCGAAGGCGTTGTGAATTTTGGGCCAGCTCTGAAGTATGTGATACTTGGCTCCTAAACGAGTTGGGAAAAGTGGTTTTGGTGTCAGTTTGTATCAGTTTGGTGTCAGAATGATATCAAATTGACTGATGGACGGTGACTTGCAGGTGACTCTTGTCCATTTGCAATATGTTTAAGCGGTGAGGTACCATCACCAAAAGCGACATTCTGAAATCAACCCTAACGAGCGATGGAGAGGTACCAGAATCACTGCCCAGCCATCCCGAGTTCATCGGGCCAGTCAATTTGGCATTCCTGCACGATTTTTATAGCATGACAAAATGGTGATGGTGAATGCCCAGTTAACCATATTGCAAATGCACAGTGACTTTGCAAGAGTGAGAAATATCACCAAATGGAAATTCTGGAATCAACCCTAACGAGCGATGGAGAGGTACCAGAATCACTGCCCAGCCATCCCGAGTTCATTGGGCCAGTCAATTTTGCATTCCTGCACGAATTTTCAGTGACTTTGCAAAAGTGAGAAAACATTTGCAATATGTTTTAACAGTGAGGTACCATCACCAAAAGTGACATTCTGAAATCAACCCAAACGAGCGATGGAGAGGTACCATAATCACTGCCCAGCCATCCCGAGGTCATCGGGCCAGTCAATTTAGCATTCCTGCACGATTTTTATAGCATGACAAATTGGTGATGGTGAATGCCCAGTTAACCATATTGCAAATGCACAGTGACTTTGCAAGAGTGAGAAAACATAAACAAATGGACATGATGAAATCAACACCACGAGTGATTGAAAGGAACAACAATCACTGCCCGGCCATCCCGAGTTCATCAGGCCAGTCAATTTTGCAGTTCTGCAGGATTTTTGAGCATGTCAAATTTCTCATGACATTTGGCCCCCACAAAACATATGCCTTATGCACAAGTAAAAAAAAAAAAAAAAAAAATTATGACAATAAAATATGACTAAAGTATGTTGATACAGTTCTTATACGTGTGTAATTGACACAAAATTCTAAAGAATTTCGAAAAACGGTCCAGAAAGCACTTTTTTAGGGGTGTGTGAAGTTTTTTATGAAATTTTGCAATTATTGACTTTTGACTTCTGACTTCCTATGAAATCATATTGCAAATGGAGAAAACACATGCAATAATGCGCAAGTAAAAAAAAAAAATAATAATTATGATAATAAAATTTGACAAAAGTATATTCATACAGTTCTTACACATGTGTAATTGACAAAAAAAGCGAAAGAATTTCAAAAAACGGTCCAGAAAGCACTTTTTTAAGGGGTGATAAGTTTTTGACAAAAAATCCATTTTTTCAAAATTTGGCTTTTGGATGTTGACTTGGGTTCCATTTTCAATATGAAAAACCACGGTGGAGCGCACACGCCACCTGTTGGATTTTTGAAGTGTTACAACTGGCAATTGCCATATGGCATTTGGAATACATTTTGCATGAATCAACGCCGATTTGGGTGGTATTGGCCATCGTGTACATGGTTTGCCCTATGCCAATGTTTTCCCATTCATTTTTGTCCATTTCAGGGGGGGTATTCCCTTACATAGACTTGATATTGACTTTACATTGACTTTAATTGACTTTACATTGACTTTAATTGACTTTACATTGACTTTAATTGACTTTACATTGACTTTCGTTGACTTTACATTGACTTTGCATAGACTTTATATTGACTTTACATTGACTTTAATTGACTTTACATTGACTTTAATTGACTTTACATTGACTTTCGTTGACTTTACATTGACTTTACATAGACTTTAATTGACTTTACATTGACTTTAATTGACTTTACATTGACTTTAATTGACTTTACATTGACTTTAATTGACTTTACATTGACTTTCGTTGACTTTACATTGACTTTACATAGACTTGATATTGACTTTACATAGACTTGATATTGACTTTCATTGACTCTCCGAGGGCCTTTTGAGTAGTTCTATATGACCAATCATCCCTCTTAGTATTGAGCAGTATCACAGGGGACCATCCACCCTGAGAAGTCTGGAATTTCAACAAAACTGACCAAGAAGCGTTTTCACAAATATTGTTATTGGATTTTTTTCTAGCTTTTGGACAAAAACCAAATCTATTTATTATAACAGATAAAACAATAAATCAAATCAAAGCAAATCAAATTTTCTTTGTCACATACACATGGTTAGCAGATGTTAATGCGAGTGTAGCGAAATGCTTGTGCTTCTAGTTCCGACAATGCAGTAATAACCAACAAGTAATCTAACTAACAATTCCTAAACTACTGTCTTATACACAGTGTAAGGGGATAAAGAATATGTACATAAAGATATATGAATGAGTGATGGTGCAGAGCAGCATAGGCAAGATACAGTAGATGGTATCGAGTACAGTATATACATATGAGATGAGTATGTAAACAAAGTGGCATAGTTAAAGTGGCTAGTGATACATGTATTACATAAGGATGCAGTAGATGATATAGAGTACAGTATATACGTATACATATGAGATGAATAATGTAGGGTATGTAAACATTATATTAGGTAGCATTGTTTAAAGTGGCTAGTGATATATTTTACATAATTTCCCATCAATTCCCATTATTAAAGTGGCTGGAGTTGAGTCAGTGTGTTGGCAGCAGCCACTCAATGTTAGTGGTTGCTGTTTAACAGTCTGATGGCCTTGAGATAGAAGCTGTTTTTCAGTCTCTCGGTCCCTGCTTTGATGCACCTGTACTGACCTCGCCTTCTGGATGATAGCGGGGTGAACAGGCAGTGGCTCGGGAGGGTGTTGTCCTTGATGATCTTTATGGCCTTCCTGTAACATCGGGTGGTGTAGGTGTCCTGGAGGGCAGGTAGTTTGCCCCCGGTGATGCGTTGTGCAGACCTCACTACCCTCTGGAGAGCCTTACGGTTGTGGGTGGAGCAGTTGCCGTACCAGGCGGTGATACAGCCCGCCAGGATGCTCTCGATTGTGCATCTGTAGAAGTTTGTGAGTGCTTTTGGTGACAAGCCAAATTTCATTCTAGGACCTGGGCAGCAAAATGTATCTTCACCGAGTGTACAAAACATTAAGAACACCTTCCTAATATTGAGTTGCTCCCCATTTTTGCCCTCAGAACATCTTCAATTCGTTGGGTCATGGACGCTACAGGGTGTAGAAAAGCGTTCCACAGGGATGCTGGGATACTGGGATACAGGGAAACAGGGATACTGGGATACAGGGATACTGGGATACAGGGATACAGTAATACTGGGATACAGGGATACAGGGATGCAGGGATACAGGGATACTGGGATACAGGGATACTGGGATACAGGGATACAGTAATACTGGGATACAGGGATACTGGGATACAGGGATACTGGGATACAGGGATACTGGGATACAGGGATACTGGGATACAGGGATACTGGGATACTGGGATACAGGGATACAGGAATACTGGGATACTGGGATACAGGGATACTGGGATACAGGGATACTGGGATACAGGGATACTGGGATACTGGGATACAGGGATACTGGGATACAGGGATACTGGGATACAGGGATATTGGGATACTGGGATACAGGGATATTGGGATACTGGGATACTGGGATACTGGGATACTAGGATACTGGGATACAGGGATACTGGGATACAGAGATACTGGGATACTGGGATACAGGGATATTGGGATACTGGGATACTGAGATACTGGGATACTGGGATACTAGGATACTGGGATACAGGGATACCGGGATACAGGGATACAGGGAAACTGGGATACTGGGATACTGGGATACTGGGATACTGGGATACTGGGATACAGGGATACTGGGATACTGGGATACAGGGATACTGGCCCATTCTGGCCCACTCCAATGCTTCCCACAGTTGTGTAAAGTTGGCTGGATGTCCTTTGGGTGGTGGACCGTTGTTGATACATACAGGAAACTGTTGAGCGTGAAAAACCCAGCAGCGTTTCTTGACTCAAACAGGTGCGCCTGGCACCTACTACCATACCCCGTTCAAAGGCACTTAAATCTTGTGTCTGGCCCATTAACTCTCTGAATGATGTACAATCCTCCATCCTTATATTTTTGAATCTTCAAAGTAGCCACCATTTGTCTTGATGACTGCTTAGTACACTCTTGGCATTCTCTCAACCAGCTTCACCTGGAATGCTTTTCCAACAGTCTTGAAGGAGTTTCCACATGCTGAGCACTTGTTGGCTGCTTTTCCTTCACTCTGCGGTCCAATTCATCACAAACCATCTCAATTGGGTTGAGGTCAGGTGATTGTGGAAGCCAGGTCATCTGATGCAGCACTCCATTACTCTCCTTCTTGTTCAAATAGCCCTTACACAGTCTGGAAGTGTGTTGGGCATGGGTCCCCAGATCCTCAAAAAGTTATACAGCTGCACCATCGAGAGCATCCTGACCGGTTGCATCACCACCTGGTAATGGCAACTGCTCGGCATCTGACCACAAGGCGCTACAGAGGGTAGTGCGTACGGCCCAGTACATCACTGGTGAGGGGGCTCAAGCTGCATCCCTGTCTCACCCCACGGCCCTGTGGAAAGAAAAAAAATGTTTTGCCAATTTTACCCAACACACTTGATGTTTGTGTACATGTATTTTATAATGTTTTTCCCCAACACCACTTTCCATCAATTTGTATAACAGACCCTCATGTTAAATTGAGTGAAAAGCTCTTTTTTTTAAATCAACAAAGCATGAGAAGAATTTGCCTTTGTTTTGGTTTGTTTGTTTGTCAATTGGGGTGTGCAGGGTGAATGCGTGGTCAGTCGTACAGCCATTTGGTAAAAAGCCAATTTGTCATTTGCTCAGTATATTGTTCTCACTCAGTCAGCTGTTAATGATAATGCAAACGATTTTCCCAAGGTTGCTGTTGACACGGTAGTTATTGGTGTCATATTTGTCACCGAGGACTGATCACTCCATTATGGATTGGAGTGATCAGTCCTTGGTTCCTAGACTACTAGTTTGTATGCCCTCACAACAGGGTGATCAAATTAAGATCTTACATCTGTGTAGTGCATTACTTTTGATCAGAAAGAGCCCTCGGACCCTGGTCAAAGTAGTGCACTATGTAGGGAATAGGGTGCCAGAATCCTACTGACCCTGGTCTTAAGTAGTGCACTATACAGGGAATAGGGTGCCAGAATTGTACTGACCCTTGTCTAAAGTAGTGCACGATATAGGGAATAGGGTGCCAGAATCCAACTGACCCTGGTCTAAAGTAGTGCACTATATAGGGAATAGGGTGCCAGAATTGTACTGACCCTTGTCTAAAGTAGTGCACTATATAGGGAATATGGTGCCGTTTAGGACACAGAGGGTCTATGATTTATCTATTATTATTATTATTATATAATCTGTTTGATGCAGTAGGTGGAGCGTTCTGTTTGTGTTGCACGATAACCTTTTCTCCAACTGTCAGATAATAATCTGTGCGCTCTGAAACAACTACACCTGCGTCTCCAAACGGCACCCTACTCCCTACACAGTGCACTACTTTTGACCAGAGTCTTGTGGACTCTAGGTGCACTACGCAGGGAAGAGGGTGCCATTTGGTAAACAGCTTTGTCTGGTGTCGACTGTGTGTTCCCTGACATCTGCTATCTGCACGGTTAAAGTTAATGGGAGCCTAATCTCACGCTTTGCATTGGCTTGCATTTATAGAGGCAAAGTGGAGGAAGAAATGACTTCTGTGAGACAGAGCGAGAGAGAGAGAGCAGGAGAGGATGATCATTCCACACGATAAAGCTCTGAGTCTGTCTGGGAATGTAGGGTCCAGGATTTTCGAACCGTAAGGCGCGACAGAGGGTAGTGCGTGCAGCCCAGTACATCACTGGGGACAAGCTTCCTGCCATCCAAGACATATATATACTCTGGGTTGGGTACTGTAGGTTACTTTGTAAATGTAATCCCTCACAGTTACTAGTTACCTGTCCAAAATTGTAATCAGTAGCGTATCTTTTTGGATTACCCAAACTCAGTAAGGTAATCTGATTACATTCAGTTACTGTTAGATTACTATCCCCTTAAGAGGCCATTAGAAGAAGACATACATGTAGGTTACCAATTAAACAACATCTATTGCAGGATAAATCACTGTTAATTAACGTTTACATAGCTGGCCACATATGGATGTTAAATTGTACTTTATGGGTTGGTTGTTACGCTTCTTCGCTTTCTACTACATATAATTCAAATCAAATCAAATTTTATTTGTCACACATGGTTAGCAGATGTTAATGCGAGTGTATCGAAATGCTTGTGCGTCTAGTTCCGACAATGCAGTAATAACCAACGAGTAATCTAACTAACAATTCCAAAACTACTGTCTTAAACACACAAGTGTAAGGGGATAAAGAATATGTACATAAAGATATATGAATGAGTGATGGTGCAGAGCAGCATAGGCAAGATGCAGTAGATGGTATCGAGTACAGTATATACATATGAGATGAGTATGTAAGCAAAGTGGCATAGTTTAAAGTGGCTAGTGATACATGTATTACATAAGGATGCAGTCGATGATATAGAGTACAGTATATACGTATACATATGAGATGAATAATGTAGGGTATGTAAACATTATATTAGGTAGCATTGTTTAAAGTGGCTAGTGATATATTTTAGTGATATAATTTGTTGGTTATGTAGACTGGTTATGTAGACTTCTACTAACCCATCCATGATATCAATGTTCTAGTTATAACCATGTTATGAGACAATACAGGACGTACCATCCATGATATCAACATTATAGTTATAACCATGTTATGACTATACAGGACTGACCATCCATGATATCAACGTTCTAGTTATAACCATGTTATGAGACTATACAGGACTGACCATCCATGATATCAACATTATAGTTATAACCATGTTATGAGGCTATACAGTGTTTGCTTACATTTACCATGTTTCCACACATTGGAGTAAAACCAGCTTATATTTTAGGTTCTGATGGTGTACGACAGTTGAACTAACCTCACGAGGCATTTAGAAGTTATATTCTTAAAGAATCAATGGATGTACAGTACCAGTCAAAAGTTTGGACACATCATGAGTTCTCCTCCATGCTTCATGGTGGGAACCACACATGCAGAGATCATCCGTTCACCTCCTCCTCCATGCTTCACGGTGGGAATCACACATGCAGAGATCATCCATTCACCTCCTCCTCCATGCTTCACGGTGGGAACCACACATGCAGAGATCATCCGTTCACCTCCTCCTCCATGCTTCACGGTGGGAACCACACATGCAGAGATCACACATGCAGAGATCATCCGTTCACCTACTCTACGTCTCACAAAAACACAGCAGTTGGAACCAAAAATCTCAAATTTGAACTCAGACCAAAGGACAGATTTCCACCGGTCTAATTTGTTCCATTTCTATGTTTCTTGGCCCAAGCAAGTCTCTTCTTATTATTGGTGCCCTTAATTATTGGTTTCTTTGCAGCAATTTCACCCCGACTGGTGCAGAGGTCTAAGGCACTGCATTTCAGTGGAAGAGGCGTCACTACAGTCCCTGGTTCATATCCAAGCTGTATCACATCAGGCCGTGATTGCGAGTCCATAGGGAAGCACACAATTGGCCCAGCGTCGTCCAGCGTTGACCGGGGTAGGCCGTCATTGTAAATGAGAATTAGCTCTTAACTAATTTGTTTAGTTAAATAAAGGTCAGAACAGTTGATGTTGAGATGTATCTGTTACTTGAAATCTGTGAAGCATTTATTTGGACTGCAATTTATGAGGCTGGTAACTCTAATGAACATATCCTCTGCAAGTTTATTTGTCACGTGCACAAAATACAGCAGGTGTTTTACCTTACAGTGAAATGTCTACTGACAGGCTCTAACCAACAGTGCAAGACAGGTATTAGGTGAACAACAGGTAAGTAAAGAAATAAAACAACAGTAAAAAGACAGTGAAAAATAACGGTTGTGAGGCTCTATACAGTAGAGAGGCTACATACAGTAGAGGCTATATACAGTAGAGGCTATATACAGTAGCAAGGCTATATACAGTAGAGAGGATATATACAGTAGCAAGGCTATATACAGTAGAGAGGTTATATACAGTAGAGGCTATATACAGTGGAGAGGCTACATACAGTAGAGAGCCTATATACAGTAGAGGCTATATACAGTAGAGGCTATATACAGTAGAGAGGCTATATACAGTAGAGAGGCTATATACAGTAGAGGCTATATACAGTAGAGAGGATATATACAGTAGAGAGGCTATATACAGTAGAGGCTATATACAGTAGAGTCTATATACAGTAGAGAGGCTATATACAGTAGAGAGGCTACATACAGTAGCGAGGATATAACAGTAGCGAGGCTATATACACTAGAGGCTATATACAGTAGAGAAGCTATATACAGTAGCAAGGCTATATACAGTAGTGAGGCTATATACAGTAGAGAGGCTATATACAGCAGGGAGGCTATATACAGTAGAGGGGCTATAAACAGTAGCGAGGCTATATACAGTATCGAGGATATAACAGTAGTGAGGCTATATACAGTAGAGAGGCTATATACAGTAGCGAGGCTATATACAGTAGCGAGGCTATATACAGTAGAGAGGCTATATACAGTAGAGAGGCTATATACAGTAGCGAGGATATATACAGTAGAGAGGCTATATACAGTAGCGAGGCTATATTCAGTAGAGGCTATATACAGTATCGAGGATATAACAGTAGTGAGGCTATATACAGTAGAGAGGCTATATACAGTAGAGGATATATACAGTAGTGAGGCTATATACAGTAGAGAGGCTATATACAGTAGAGGCTATATACAGTAGAGGCTATATACAGTAGAGAGGCTATATACAGTAGCGAGGCTATACACAGTAGCGAGGCTATATACAGTAGAGAGCCTATATACAGTAGAGAGGCTATATACAGTAGAGGCTATATACAGTAGCGAGGCTATATACAGTCGTGCGGCTATATACAGTAGCGAGGATATATACAGTAGCGAGGCTATAACAGTAGCGAGGCTATAACAGTATCGAGGCTATAAACAGTATCGAGGCTATATACAGTAGCGAGGCTATAACAGTAGCGAGGCTATAACAGTAGCGAGGCTATAACAGTATCGAGGCTATAAACAGTATCGAGGCTATATACAGTAGCGAGGCTATATACAGGCACCGGTTAGTTGGGCTGATTGAGGTAGTATGTACATGTAGATCTGGTTAAAGTGACTATGCATATATGATAAACAGAGAGCAGCAGTAGTGTAAAAGAGGACTTGGCGGGTGGTGGGACACAATACAGATAACCCGGTTAGCCAATGTGCTGGTTGGTTGGGCCAATTGAGGTAGTATGTACATGAATATATAGTTAAAGTGACTATGCATATATGATAAACAGAGAGTAGCAGCAGTGTAAAAGAGGCGCTTGGGGGTAGTGGCACACAAACCAAGTAGTCTGGGTAGCCATTTGATTACCTATTCAGGAGTTATGGCTTGTGCGTAAAAACTGTTGAGGAGCCTTTTTATCCTAGACTTGGCACTCCGGTATCGCTTGCCATGTGTTAGTAGAGAGAACAGTTTATGACTGGGGTGGCTGGGGTCTTTGACAATTTTTAGGGCCTTCCTCTGACATCACCTGGTGTAGAGGTCCTAGATGGCAGGCAGCTTAGCCCCAGTGATGTACTAGTGCCTTGCGGTCAGAGGCCGAGCAATTGCTGTAGCGGGCAGTGATGCAACCAGTCAGGATGCTCTCGATGTTGCAGCTGTAGAACCTTTTGAGGATCTCAGGACCCATGCCAAATCTTTTTAGCTCTCAACCTGCTCCACTACAGCCCCGTCGATGAGAATGGGGAGAATGCGCGGTCCTCCTTTTCCTGTAGTCCACAATCATCTCTTTAGTCTTGATCACGTTGAGGGATAGGTTGTTATTCTGGCACCACCCGGCCAGGTCTCTGACCTCCTTCCTATAGGCTGTCTCGTCGTTGTCGGTGATCAGGTCTACCACGGTTGTGTCATCTGCAAACTTAATGATGGTGTTGGAGTCGTGCCTGTGTCACGACTTCCACCGAAGTCTGTCCCTCTCCGTGGCGTTCGGCGGTCGACGTCACCGGCCTTCTAGCCATCGCCGATCCACTTTTCATTTTCCGTTTGTTTTGTATTTGTTTTACACAACTGCTTTCAATCCCCAAATAAACTGTTCCCCCATGTTTGTGAGTGATTGTTTCTATGTAGGAAGGTCCGTTATTGTGGGCTCTGTTTTTGTAGTGCATTTATTATATGTTGAGTAAAATAAGTTTATCTACTCATATCTGCTGTCCTGCACCTGACTCCTACACACCAGCTACACATAGACCTCCGGACAGAATTACTCACCTGAAAGAATGGAGTCAGCAAGGAGCAGACGCCCTCCCTTCAGAGATAGAGGAGCAGGTCCAGCAGCACGCGACCATATTTCAACATCTGGGCACCGCCATGGATCGCGTACTGCAGAAGATGGATCGTTGGGAGAGAGGAGGAGGTCGTCCAGCGCCTCCACCAGCCCCACTAGAACAGGTCCCACTGTCCACACCTCCTTCACCCGGTTCCAGAGGGATCCGACTCGCGGTCCCGAGGGAGTATGATCGGCCGGCTGCCAGATGCCAGGCCTTTCTACTACAGCCGGAGCTCTACGTGGTGACCGTCCACCCAGCTCCTTCGGGACATGAGAGTGTGTCCGTCCTCGCCCTGGAGTGGGCCAACGCCGTATGGAGTGAGGGAGATGTGGCGTTGGACCATTAGGCAGAGTTCACCCGCCGCTGAACGACTGTTCCACCTAAGGCGTGGGACGAGGAGCTGGAGCTCCACCTGGCTCCTTCGGGACGTGAGAGTGTGTCCGCCCTCGTCTCCTGCCTCTCAGGCAAAGCCAACGCTGTATTGAGTGAGGTAGACGCAGCGTTGGACCATTACGCAGAGTTCACCCGGCGCTTTCGGGCGGTGTTCGACCACCCGCCTGCGGGTCGAGAGGAGGGTGAACGTCTGTTCCACCTGAGGCACGGGGCGAGGAGAGCGCAGGATTTCGCCTTGGACTTCCGGACTCTGGCTGCCAGCGCAGGATTGAACGACAGGGCCCTAATCAATCACTACCGGTGCAGTCTACGCGTGGACGTACGTCGGGAGTTGGCCTGCCGAGACACCACCCTCACATTGGACCAGCTGGTGGACATGTCCATCAGGCTGGACATCCTGCTGACTGCCCGCAGACATCCGGATCTGGAACTGTCAGTTCCATCCCCCAGCACCTCCGCTCCGATGCCCATGGAGCTGGGAGGTGCTGCGCTTTGGGCAACCGGAGGAGGGGCCATTCCCTGCACCATCTGTGGCCGCAGAGGGCAGACTGCTGGTCAGTGCAGGGGGGTTCCTCAGGGAGTCGAGGCAGCAGGCAGGGCACTATCGTGTCACCCCAGTTGAGTCGGCACCAGGCTCACCCAGAGCCCCCTGTTCCTCACATGTATGTGTTTATTTCATTTCCTGAGTTCTCCCCTCATTCAGCATAAGGCCCTAGTAGATTCAGGTGTAGCTGAATTTTTTTGACCGTTCATTTGCTCATAGTTTAGGCCGGCAGTGCGAAACTATGATGTGGGGGACCGGGAGCTGTTGGCTGTTGTCAAGGCTCTGAAGGCGTGGAGACATTGTCTTAAGGGGGCTAAACACCCTTTTCTCATCTGGACTGACCACCGCAATCTGGAGTACATCCGGGTGGCGAGGAGACTGAACCCTCGACAGGCAAGGTGGGCTATGTTCTTTACACATTTTTTTTTCACTCTATCCTACAGACCAGGTTTCCAGAACGCACTGTCCCGGATGTATGACACAGAGGAGCGACCATGGATCACATTCCCATACTTCCGGCCTATTGCCTGGCGGCGCCGGTGGTGTGGGAGCTGGACGCGGACATCGAGCAGGCGTTAAGCACAGAGCCCACTTCCACCCAGTGTCTGCTGTCCGCAACCGTTTGATCTATTGGGCCCATACGTCACCCTCCTCTGGTGATCTTGGCATCGGTCGGACGGTGCGTTGCCTTAGTGGGAAGTACTGGTTGCCCACCTTGGCCAAGGACATGAGGGTTTATGTTTCCTCCTGCTCGGTGAGCGCCCAGTGCAAGGCTCCCAGGCACCTGCCCAGAGGGAAATTACAACCCGTTCCACAACGGCCATGGTCGGATTATCGTATAAATCCCTCGTTCCATGTGTCTCTCCGTTGGTGGCTGGTCCACTCCAGGAAGCTGAGGTGCAGGAGGTTCCTCCGCCCCCTCTGGAAATTGAGGGGGCCCCGGTGTATGCTGTTCGAGCCATCCTGGACTCGAGGCATCAGGCGAGGGGCCTTCAGTACCTCGTGGAGTTGGAGCGGTACGGTCCGGAGGAGAAATGCTGGGTGCCGGTGGAGGACATCCTGGACCCTTCGTTGCTGCGGGAGTTCCACCATCTCCATCCCTGTGCCTCGTCCTCATTTTCGTGAGTGATTGTTTATTGTAATTTGGTCCGTGTTTGAGGGCTATCATTGTTTTTTTGTTTTTTTACCCCTGTTTCTCCCCAATTTCGTGGTTTCCAATTGTTTAGTAGCTACTATCTTGCCTCATCGCTAAACTCCCATTCGGGCTCGGGAGAGACGAAGGTTGAAAGTCATGCGTCCTCCGATACACAACCCAACCAAGCCGCACTGCTTCTTAAAACAGCACGCATCCAACCCGGAAGCCAGCCGCACCAATGTGTCGGAGGAAACACGGTGCACCTGGCAACCTTGGTTAGTGTGCACTGCGCCCGGCCCGCCACAGGAGTCACTGGTGCGCGATGAGACTTCCGGCGCCGACAGAGATGGCCGCCTCGCTTCGCGTTCCTAGGAAACTATGCAGTTTTTTGTTTTTTTACGTGTTATTTCTTACATTAGTACCCCAGGTCATCTTAGGTTTCATTACATACAGTCGAGAAGAACTACTGTATATAAGATCAGCGTCAACTCACCATCAGTACGACCAAGAATATGTTTTTCGCGACGCAGATCCTGTGTTCTGCCTTACAAACAGGACAACGGAATGGATCGCATGCAGCGACCCAAAAAAACGACTCCGAAAAAGAGGGAAACGTGGCGATCTTCTGGTCAGACTACGGAGACGGGCACATCGTGCCCCACTTCCTAGCATTCTTCTTGCCAATGTCCAGTCTCTTGACAACAAGGTTGATGAAATCCGAGCAAGGGTAGCATTCCAGAGGGACATCAGAGACTGTAACGTTCTGTGCTTCACGGAAACATGGCTCACTGGAGAGACGCTCTCGGATGCGGTGCAGCCAGCGGGTTTCTCCACACATCGCGCCGACAGAAACAAACACCTTTCTGGTAAGAAGAGGGGTGCGGGTGTATGCCTTATGGCTAACGAGGCATGGTGCGATGAAAGAAACATACAGGAACTCAAATCCTTCTGTTCACCTGATTTAGAATTCCTCACAATCAAATGTAGACCGCATTATCTACCAAGAGAATTCTCTACGATTATAATCACAGCCGTATATATCCCCCCCCAAGCAGACACATCGATGGCTCTGAACGAACTTTATTTAACTCTTTGCAAACTGGAAACCATTTATCCGGAGGCTGCATTCATTGTTGTTGGGGATTTTAACAAGGCTAATCTGAAAACAAGACTCCCTAAATTTTATCAGCATATCGATTGCGCAACCAGGGGCGGAAAAACCTTGGATCACTGTTACTCTAACTTCCGCAACGCATATAAGGCCCTGCCCAGCCCCCCTTTCGGAAAAGCTGACCACGACTCCATTTTGCTGATACCTGCCTACAGACAAAAGCTAAAAAAAGAAGCTCCCACTCTGAGGTCTGTCCAACGCTGGTCCGACCAAGCTGACTCCACACTCCAAGACTGCTTCCATCACGTGGACTGGGACATGTTTCGTATTGCGTCAGATAACAACATTGACGAATACGCTGATTCGGTGTGCGAGTTCATTAGAACGTGCGTTGAAGATGTCGTTCCCATAGCAACGATTAAAACATTCCCTAACCAGAAACCTTGGATTGATGGCAGCATTCGCGTGAAACTGAAAGCGCGAACCACTGCTTTCAATCAGGGCAAGGTGTCTGGTAACATGACTGAATACAAACAATGCAGCTATTCCCTCCGTAAGGCTATCAAACAAGCTAAGCGTCAGTACAGAGACAAAGTAGAATCCCAATTCAACGGCTCAGACACAAGAGGCATGTGGCAGGGTCTACAGTCAATCACGGACTACAGGAAGAAATCCAGCCCAGTCACGGACCAGGATGTCTTGCTCCCAGGCAGACTAAATAACTTTTTTGCCCGCTTTGAGGACAATACAGTGCCACTGACACTGCCTGCAACGGAAAAATGCGGTCTCTCCTTCACTGCAGCCGAGGTGAGTAAAACATTTAAACGTGTTAACCCTCGCAAGGCTGCAGGCCCAGACGGCATCCCCAGCCGCGCCCTCAGAGCATGCGCAGACCAGCTGGCTGGTGTGTTTACGGACATATTCAATCAATCCCTATACCAGTCTGCTGTTCCCACATGCTTCAAGAGGGCCACCATTGTTCCTGTTCCCAAGAAAGCTAAGGTAACTGAGCTAAACGACTACCGCCCCGTAGCACTCACTTCCGTCATCATGAAGTGCTTTGAGAGACTAGTCAAGGACCATATCACCTCCACCCTACCTGACACCCTAGACCCACTCCAATTTGCTTGCCGCTCAAATAGGCCCACAGACGATGCAATCTCAACCACACTGCACACTGCCCTAACCCATCTGGATAAGAGGAATACCTATGTGAGAATGCTGTTCATCGACTACAGCTCGGCATTCAACACCATAGTACCCTCCAAGCTCGTCATCAAGCTCGAGACCCTGGGTCTCGACCCCGCCCTGTGCAACTGGGTACTGGACTTCCTGACGGGCTGCCCCCAGGTGGTGAGGGTAGGTAACAACATCTCCTCCCTGCTGATCCTCAACACTGGGGCCCCACAAGGGTGCGTTCTGAGCCCTCTCCTGTACTCCCTGTTCACCCACGACTGCGTGGCCACGCACACCTCCAACTCAATCATCAAGTTTGCGGACGACACAACAGTGGTAGGCTTGATTACCAACAACGACGAGACGGCCTACAGGGAGGAGGTGAGGGCCCTCGGAGTGTGGTGTCAGGAAAATAACCTCACACTCAACGTCAACAAAACTAAGGAGATGATTGTGGACTTCAGGAAACAGCAGAGGGAGCACCCCCCTATCCACATCGATGGAACAGTAGTGGAGAGAGTAGCAAGTTTTAAGTTCCTCGGCATACACATCACAGACAAACTGAATTGGTCCACTCACACAGACAGCATCGTGAAGAAGGCGCAGCAGCGCCTCTTCAACCTCAGGAGGCTGAAAAAATTTGGCTTGTCACCAAAAGCACTCACAAACTTCTACAGATGCACAATCGAGATTATCCTGGCGGGCTGTATCACTGCCTGGTACGGCAACTGCTCCGCCCTCAACCGTAAGGCTCTCCAGAGGGTAGTGAGGTCTGCACAACGCATCACCGGGGACAAACTACCTGCCCTCCAGGACACCTACACCACCCGATGTTACAGGAAGGCCATAAAGATCATCAAGGACATCGACCACCCGAGCCACTGCCTGTTCACCCCGCTATCATCCAGAAGGCGAGGTCAGTACAGGTGCATCAAAGCTGGGACAGAGAGACTGAAAAACAGCTTCTATCTCAAGGCCATCAGACTGTTAAACAGCCACCACTAACATTGAGTGGCTGCTGCCAACACACTGACACTGACTCAACCCCAGCCACTTTAATAATAGGAATTGATGGGAAATGATGTAAATATATCACTAGCCACTTTAAACAATGCATACGTATATACTGTACTCTATATCATCGACTGCATCCTTATGTAATACATGTATCACTAGCCACTTTAACTATGCCACTTTGTTTACATACTCATCTCATATGTATATACTGTACTCGATACCATCTACTGTATCTTGCCTATGCTGCTCTGTACCATCACTCATTCATATATCCTTATGTACATATTCTTTATCCCCTTACACTGTGTATAAGACAGTAGTTTAGGAATTGTTAGTTAGATTACTTGTTGGTTATTACTGCATTGTCGGAACTAGAAGCACAAGCATTTCGCTACACTCGCATTAACATCTGCTAACCATGTGTATGTGACAAATAAATTTGATTTGATTTGATTTGAGACAAGGATTTCCCTCCCGGGCAAACCCTCCCTAACCCGGACGACACTAGGCCAATTGTGCGTCGCCGCACGGTCCTCCCGGTCGCGGCCGGTTATGACAGAGCCTGGGCGCGAACCCAGAGTCTCTGGTGGCACAGCTGGCGCTGCAGTACAGCGCTCTTAACCACTGTGCCCGGGCTATCATTGTTGACATGTATATTTGTTTATTCTTGAGTAAAGTACTTTAGTTACTCATGTCTGTACCAGTCAAATGTTGGAGACACCTACTCATTCCAGTGTTTTTCTTTATTTATATATATTATATATATATTTAATTTTTTTATATATATATATATTTTTTTAATATATATATAAATGAATGTAGCAACTACAGATTGCCCCTTTAAGTGTATCTAAAGTGTGCAAGTTTGAGCATGTGTCCATTAGTCTTATGGATTATTTTTATCAGCATGAATTAGATTGAGCAATAAAAGCCCCATTTTTATTCCATAGGCTTGGCTCTGCACGATGCATCTGTTATTCAATAGGCTTGGCTCTGCACGATGCATCTGTTATTCCATAGGCTTGTCTCTGCACGATGCATCTGTTATTCAATAGGCTTGGCTCTGCACTATGCATCTGTTATTCCATAGGCTTGGCTCTGCACGATGCATCTGTTATTCCATAGGCTTGGCTCTGCACGATGCATCTGTTATTCCATAGGCTTGGCTCTGCACTATGCATCTGTTATTCCATAGGCTTGGCTCTGCACGATGCATCTGTTGCAAGAGCGCATTTTTCACTGGCTGTCCACTGGTCTCTAAAAACAATGATTGATAGGCAGCTTAAACTTCTTGAATTCAACCATTACTGGGTTCAAATACACATTTATATCTGTGAACAGCCATTCACAACAACCATAATCCGTAAAGCGCAAATAGCTAAATGAGGGAGTAGCAGTGTGATTCACATCGATGTGCTATGTAGATATCAATAAGTAGTGATATCCATATCAACGTAGACTACACCACTGCTGTCATATTCACCTCTAAGTGTTTATTCATCTATGGATGCTGATAGCAGTCGCACCATTGGAAGACATAGCTTGGACGGTAGCCTACAAAAGCCTATTCCTGCTCTTTCCCCACGATCCATCAAACACATTTGGTGTGTCATCATAGTGGTCTCTGACATCATAGTGGTCTCTGACATCATAGTGGTCTCTGACATCATAGTGGTCTCTGACTTGAGGTCACAGACTCACTCAGGTGGAACAAAACTTAAACTTGAGTCTTTTTTCAATGCTGATTTGAAGGTCATTGAGAAAATAGAGTCGAAGATTTTTTTTCTTTCTGTCAAACATCCGTTCTGAATTTAAAAGTAATCCTCGAAGTAATCATCTAGTTTTTCAAAAATATCTGTAATCTGATTACAATATTTTAGCTGGTAACATAACGGATTACAGTTACAGATTTTTTTGTAATCCCTCACATGTAATCCGTTTCTCCCCAACCCTGTATATACCAGGCGGTGTCAGAGGAAGGTCCAAAAAAGGGTCAATAGACTGTTCTCTACCGCACGCCAAGCGGTACCCTGACATCAAGTCTAGGACCAAAAGGCTCCTTCACAGATTCTACCCCCCAACCAATAAGACTGCTGAACAATTAATCAAATGGCCACCCGGACTATTTACAATGACCCCCCCCCCCCCTCTTGGTTTTTTACACTGCTGCTATTCGCTGTTTATTATCTATGCATAGGCAGTTAACCCACTCTTCCCTGGTAGGCCTTCATTGTAAATAAGAATTTGTTCTTAACTGACTTGCCTAGTTAATTAAGGTAGCAAATACATATATATATATATATATATATATGTCATTTTATTGTTTTACTTTTTAGTATTTTTTACTTTAGTTTATTTGGTAAATATTTCTGTTCTTGAACTGCACTGTTGGTTAATTGCTTGTAAGTAAGCATTTCACTGTAAGGTCTATCCGTGTTGTATTCGGAGCATATGACAAATACAATTTGATTTTGATTTGATTTGGCTTGGAATCGAATGGAACACTGGCATGGAATTGAATGGAACACTGGCATGGAATCGAATGGAACACTGGCATGGAATTGAATGGAACACTGGCATGGAATGGAACATCGGCATGGACTGGAACACTTCCATTGAATGGAATGAAATGCTGGAATGGAATGGAACACAGACATTGAATGGAATGGGACACTGGGATGGAATGGAATGGGACACTGGAATGGAATGGAATGGGACACTGCCATTGAATGGAATGGAACACTGGCATGGAATCGAACACTGACATGGAATGGAATGGGACACTGGAACGGAATGGAACACTTGCATGGAATGGAATGGGACACTGCCATTGAATGGAATGGAACACTGGAATGGAATGCAACACTGGCATGGAATGGAATGGAACACTGCCATTGAATGGAATAGAACACTGGCATGGAATGCAATGGAACACTGACATGGAATGGAATGGAACACTGCCATTGAATGGAATGGAATCCTGGAATGGAATGGAACACTGACATGGAATGGAATGGGACACTGGAATGGAATGGGACACTGAAATGGAATGGAACACTGGAATGGAATGGAACACTGGAACGGAATGGAACACTGGCATGGGATGGAATGGGACACTGCCATTGAATTGAATGGAACACTGGAATGGAATGGAACACTGGCATGGAATGGAATGGGACACTGGAATGGAATGGAACACTGCCATTGAATGGAACACTGCCATTGAATGGAATGGAACACTGACATGGAATGGAATGGAACAATGATATGGAGTGGAATGGAACACTGCCATTGAATGGAATGGAACACTGACATTTAATGGAATGGAACACTGACATGGAATGGAATGGAACACTGCCAATGAATCGAATGGAACACTGACATGGAATGGAACACTGACATGGAATGGAATGGAACACTGACATGGAATGGAATGGAACACTGGAATGGAATGGAAAACTGGCATTGAATGGCATGGAACACTGACATTGAATGGAATGGAACACTGGAATGGAATGGAAAACTGGCATTGAATGTAAATCCCTGGCTGTTGCTATGATACTCTAGTAGTGAAATGGTGGCATAAACCACAGGAGGATCCTACTGAAGAGTACCAGGATGTGGAGGAGGAGGAAGACAATGACCATATTTAGTATCAGCTGTTGAGGTGCTGGTAGTATTGGACGATGGATGGCAACACTTTAGGTTTTATAGACTAGTTCATATACAGTTATAATAGAGTTAGTATATTAAATGATGTATGACCTATATATTAAATCTTTTTTAACTGTCTAAAACAACTTATATAACATATTCTGTCACTGTTTCATCACTGTTTATGAATTGTTAGTTATTGGATGAAGTAACTATTTTAGATTTAAGTAGTTTATGGACAAATAATAATTGGTTAATGATTTATATATATTCACTAACACTTATTCATAATTTATAAACTACATAATAATAATTTACTATTTACTATAATCAATTCATAAACCCTTTACAACCCCTACATGGTACTTCAATGAACACTTTAACGTTAAGTGTTATCAGGGCGTTGAGTGATAGCCCGGTGGGGACCTCGGCATCCCGGACTGGATTCTCGGCATCCCGGACTGGATTCAAAACCTTGTCTGTCTGTAACACTTTACCTTAACTGGCAATCCCATGAAAGACAACGTGCAAAACAGCAGGACAAAAGACTGAACTGAACTGAATATTTTAAAGACAAAAATGCCTTCAAAATGGCATATGTAATACATGCCTACAGTACAAACAAGATGGCGTGTCCTTTTAAGCTGATGCTATATCTCTCTGTTACACAGAATTAAAATGTTCAGGTATTTGAAAACAAGAGTGTATATGATTCTGTGTGAACGAAAGTTATAGTGTAATTTACATGTTAAGATGATTGTCTTTTTAACAACAACAAAAACGAAAGGGAAAATTATGAAGATGTCCTGTCAGGTCTTTCAACAGTTAGAGAGAAACACTGGGAGTTAGAAAACTGAGACAGAGAGAGAGAACACAACAATATCCAGAGAGAGAACACAACAATGTCCAGAGAGAGAGAGAGAACACAACAATGTCCATAGAGAGAGAGAGAGAACACAACAATGTCCAGAGAGAGAGAGAGAGAGAACACAACAATGTCCATAGAGAGAGAGAGAGAGAACACAACAATGTCCAGAGAGAGAGAGAGAGAACACAACAATGTCCAGAGAGAGAGAGAACAAAACAATGTCCAGAGAGAGAGAGAGAACACAACAATGTCCAAAGAGAGAGAGAGAACACAACAATGTCCAAAGAGAGAGAGAACACAAAAATGTCCAGAGAGGGAGAGAGAGAACACAACAATGTCCAAAGAGAGAGAGAACACAACAATGTCCAAAGAGAGAGAGAGAACACAACAATGTCCAGAGAGGGAGAGAGAGAACACAACAATGTCCAAAGAGAGAGAGAACACAACAATGTCCAAAGAGAGAGAGAGAACACAACAATGTCCAAAGAGAGAGAGAGAGAACACAACAATGTCCAGAGAGAGAGAACACAACAATGTCCAGAGAGAGAGAACACAACAATGTCCAGAGAGAGAGAGAGAGAGAGAGAGAGAGAGAGAGAGAGAGAACACAACAATGTCCATAGAGAGAGAGAGAGAGAGAACACAACAATGTCCAGAGAGAGAGAGAGAGAACGCAACAATGTCCAGAGAGAGAGAGAGAGAGAGAGAGAGAGAACACAACAATGTCCAAAGAGAGAGAGAGAGAGAGAACACAACAATGTCCAGAGAGAGAGAGAGAACACAACAATGTCCAGAGAGAGAGAGAGAGAGAGAGAGAGAGAGAGAACACAACAATGTCCAGAGAGAGAGAGAGAGAGAGAGAGAGAGAGAGAGAGAGAATGCAACAATGTCCAGAGAGAGAGAGAGAGAACACAACAATGTCCAGAGAGAGAGAGAGAGAGAGAGAGAGAACACAACAATGTCCATAGAGAGAGAGAGAGAGAACACAACAATGTCCATAGAGAGAGAGAGAGAACACAACAATGTCCAGAGAGGGAGAGAGAGAACACAACAATGTCCAGAGAGGGAGAGAGAGAACACAACAATGTCCAGAGAGAGAGAGAGAACAAAACAATGTCCATAGAGAGAGAGAGAACACAAAAATGTCCAGAGAGGGAGAGAGAGAACACAACAATGTCCAGAGAGAGAGAGAACAAAACAATGTCCAGAGAGAGAGAGAGAACACAACAATGTCCAAAGAGAGAGAGAGAGAGAACACAACAATGTCCAGAGAGAGAGAGAGAACAAAACAATGTCCAGAGAGAGAGAGAGAACACAACAATGTCCAAAGAGAGAGAGAGAGAGAACACAACAATGTCCAAAGAGAGAGAGAACACAAAAATGTCCAGAGAGGGAGAGAGAGAACACAACAATGTCCAAAGAGAGAGAGAACACAACAATGTCCAGAGAGAGAGAGAGAGAGAGAGAGAGAGAGAGAGAGAGAACACAACAATGTCCATAGAGAGAGAGAGAGAGAACACAACAATGTCCAGAGAGAGAGAGAGAGAACGCAACAATGTCCAGAGAGAGAGAGAGAGAGAGAGAGAGAGAGAGAACACAACAATGTCCAAAGAGAGAGAGAGAGAGAGAACACAACAATGTCCAGAGAGAGAGAGAGAACACAACAATGTCCAGAGAGAGAGAGAGAGAGAGAGAGAGAGAACACAACAATGTCCAGAGAGAGAGAGAGAGAGAGAGAGAGAGAGAGAGAGAGAACGCAACAATGTCCAGAGAGAGAGAGAGAACACAACAATGTCCAGAGAGAGAGAGAGAGAGAGAGAACACAACAATGTCCATAGAGAGAGAGAGAGAGAACACAACAATGTCCAGAGAGAGAGAGAGAGAACGCAACAATGTCCAGAGAGAGAGAGAGGACACAACAATGTCCAGAGAGAGAACACAACAATGTCCAGAGAGAGAGAGAACACAACAATGTCCATAGAGAGAGAGAGAACGCAACAATGTCCAGAGAGAGAGAGAGAGAATGCAAGAATGTTGAGAGAGAGAGAGAGAGAGAGAGAGAGAGAGAGAGAGAGAGAGAGAGAGAAGATTAGAATAGCAGAACCTGTGAACACACTGTGCGAGAGACCAGGTTGACAGTGTTACAGGGTTGAATGTGTATAAGGGTTGACAGCGTAACAGGGTTGAATGTGTATAAGGGTTGACTGGGTCACAGGGTTGAATGGAACAACAGGGGCGATGACAGTACAGGACGCCTTGTTAGGTTCAGCTGTCTGGTGTCGGCTCTCTTGTTCTCTCTTCGCAGCTGTTTCTGTTCACACCTCCCGATCAGTTACATCACCGGAGCTGCGTCATGCCGTTGTTTCTTTCATCTCAGCAGGGTTTTTTCTAGGTCATGGAGCACCTGTGTTGAATTTAAATTGTCATACCTGGATTTCAAAATTGTTTCTTGATATGTCATTACTCACTGCATAACCTAGTCTGGTAGACGTTCCACGACTGAAACATGACTGTGAAGGCTCTCTCTACCTTTTGATACTACTGTGAAGGCTCTCTCTACCTTTTGATACTACTGTGAAGGCTCTCTCTACCTTTTGATAGTACTGTGAAGGCTCTCTCTACCTTTTGATACTAATGTGAAGGCTCTCTCTACCTTTTGATAGTACTGTGAAGGCTCTCTCTACCTTTTGATACTACTGTGAAGGCTCTCTCTATCTTTTGATAGTACTGTGAAGGCTCTCCGTACCTTTTGATACTACTGTGAAGGCTCTCTCTACCTTTTGATACTACTGTGAAGGCTCTCTCTACCTTTTGATAGTACTGTGAAGGCTCTCTCTACCTTTTGATACTACTGTGAAGGGAGTGGCCAATGGTAAAACCTCCCCGATGTGGTTAGGTCAAGGCAGTGTGTAACCTCCAGCAGGAACATAGCAGAGCTACAGAGTGAGAGAGAGAGAGAGAGAGAGAGAGAGAGAGAGAGAGAGAGAGGGGTAAACAGAGAGAGAGAGAGAGAGAGAGAGAGAGAGGTAAACAGAGAGAGAGAGAGAGAGAGAGAGAGAGAGAGAGAGAGAGGGGTAAACAGAGAGAGAGAGAGGTAAAGAGAGAGAGAGAGAGAGAGAGAGAGAGAGGTAAACAGAGAGAGAGAGAGAGAGCGAGCGATATCCTGACAGTCCATTTTCATCTGAGAGCTTCTTTCCCGTCCTGAGAGCTGCCAGCATCATCATTCCTGCTGCCAGGAGCCTCTCAGCCAGCTCAAACATTGGGACACAGGACCAAGTAAACCACTGCAACATGGACTTTATATAGGGGGCATTACACATATACAGCACTATGAAATACCAGCAGACCAATAGACCAGTTCGCCTATGTTTCCTGTGATCGTCATCGAGCCTCTAATCTCTCCCAAACAAAAACTCTACCTCAACCTCCTCCTTGAACACCATGTTCCTTTCACTCTAACAGAGTTTAGTACGGGCCATGTTTAACCCAAAATCCTTATTAACCCGAATGTTAAAAGCACATTGAAAGCAGCCTTCTTGCAATGTTTTTGTACTAGCTTGTCAATAAATAAAAAATTATAATAGAAACATTGTTTATTTTCCAGA
This sequence comes from Oncorhynchus masou masou, assembly GCF_036934945.1. Classification (NCBI taxonomy): domain Eukaryota; kingdom Metazoa; phylum Chordata; class Actinopteri; order Salmoniformes; family Salmonidae; genus Oncorhynchus; species Oncorhynchus masou. The sequence goes on from NC_088235.1 coordinate 114,545,958, forward strand.
CAAATTAAGGCAATATCTAAATGATCAACCGTAGCTATAAACATGTATTTCATGATAATAAAAACTCTGAAAGCAGATCAGATAGAATAGAGATGTACACAGATAGAAAAAACAGATTTGAAAAGTTTACCCATGAAGCACTGGAGCTGATCTGCAGATCCTCTGTCTCTGTTTGACGCTGAGATTCTATAAACCATTTAAGAGCTGCAGGCATGGATTGGCTCCGTCTATCATACTAATGAATATTTACACTAGCTTTACAATTCATTAGGTGTTATCTGATTGGTCATCTAGATTGGGAGTTGTTTGACTAGTGCCTACAGGGTAACGCTTTGTTGTGTGTCTTCTGAGTGTCTTCCACGCTATTGTTGTGTGTCTTCTGTGTGTCCTCCACACTTTTGTTGTGTGTCTTCTGAGTGTCTTCCACGCTATTGTTGTGTGTCTTCTGTGTGTCTTCCATGCTATTGTTGTGTGTCTTCTGAGTGTCTTCCACGCTATTGTTGTGTGTCTTCTGTGTGTCTTCCACGCTATTGTTGTGTGTCTTCTGTGTGTCTTCCACGCTATTGTTGTGTGTCTTCCACGCTAATTGTTGTGTGTCTTCCACGCTATTGTTGTGTGTCTTCCACACTATTGTTGTGGTTATCCACTCTCTGTTTTTGGAGTCGAACAGTGGCTTGCATTCCTGATTAGTACCATATTCCCTACATGGTCCCTGGTCAAAAGTAGTGCACTACCCTATGGACCCTGGTCAAAAGTAGTGCCCTAAATAAGAGATAGGGTCCTATTTGGGACGTAGGCGGTGTCTATGATATGGCAGAGCGTCCATATCTTTCACGATCTTGATCTTCTCTGACTGACAGGACTGAGTTTTCATTGATGAGCTTTAGTGAACAAAGAGAGAGGGAAGTGGCATTACGAAGACCATGGCCCGTATTCATAAGTGCTGATCTGGGATCAGGTCCCTCCCAGTCCACGTCATCTATTTTATTATGAGCTAAACTACAGAATATAAAGAACACCCTACAGAATATACAGAACAACCGGCAGAATATAAAGAACACCCTACGGAATATAAAGAACACCCTACGGAATATAAAGAACACCCTACAGAATATAAAGAACACCCTACAGAATATACAGAACAACCTACAGAATATACAGAACACCCTACAGAATATAAAGAACACCCTACGGAATATACAGAACAACCTACAGAATATACAGAACACCCTACGGTATATAAAGAACACCCTACGGAATATAAAGAACACCCTACAGAATATACAGAACACCCTACAGAATATACAGAACAACCTACAGAATATAAAGAACACCCTACGGAATATACAGAACAACCTACAGAATATAAAGAACACCCTACGGAATATAAAGAACACCCTACAGAATATACAGAACAACCTACAGAATATAAAGAACACCCTACGGAATATAAAGAACACCCTACAGAATATACAGAACACCCTACGGAATATAAAGAACACCCTACAGAATATACAGAACACCCTACAGAATATACAGAACAACCTACAGAATATAAAGAACACCCTACAGAATATAAAGAACAACCTACAGAATATAAAGAACACCCTACGGAATATACAGAACACCCTACAGAATATAAAGAACACCCTATAGAAGAGAAAGAACACACTACAGAATATAAAGAACACCCTATAGAATATGAAGAACACCCTACAGAATATAAAGAACACCCTACAGAAGAGAAAGAACACCCTACAGAATATAAAGAACAACCTACAGAATATAAAGAACACCCTACAGAATATACAGAACAACCTACAGAATATAAAGAACACCCTACAGAATATAAAGAACAACCTACAGAATATAAAGAACAACCTACAGAATATAAAGAACACCCTACAGAAAATAAAGAACACCCTAAAGAATATAAAGATCACCCTACAGAATATAAAGAACACCCTACAGAATATACAGACCACCCTACAGAATAGAAAGAACACCCTACAGAATATACAGAACACCCTACAGAATATAAAGAACACCCTTCAAAATATAAAGAACACTATATAGAAGAGAAAGAACACCATATAGAATATAAAGAACACCCTATAGAATATAAAGAACACCCTACAGAATATAAAGACCACCCTACAGAAGAGAAAGAACACCCTACAGAAGAGAAATAACACCCTACAGAATATAAAGAACACCCTATAGAAGAGAAAGAACACCCTATAGAATATAAAGAACACACTACAGAATATAAAGAACACCCTACAGAATATAAAGAACACCCTATAGAAGAGAAAGAACACCCTACAGAATATAAAGAACACCCTACAGAATATAAAGAACACCCTATAGAAGAGAAAGAACACCCTACAGAATATAAAGAACACCCTATAGAATATAAAGAACACCCTACAGAATATAAAGAACACCCTATAGAATATAAAGAACACCCTACAGAATATAAAGAACACCCTACAGAATATACAGAACAACCTACAGAATATACAGAACACTCTACAGAATAGAAAGAACACCCTACAGAATATACAGAACACCCTACAGAATATAAAGAACACCCTACAGAATATAAAGAACACCCTATAGAATATAAAGAACACCCTACAGAATATAAAGAACACCCTATAGAATATAAAGAACACCCTACAGAATATAAAGAACACCCTACAGAATAGAAAGAACACCCTACAGAATATACAGAACACCCTACAGAATATAAAGAACAACCTACAGAATATAAAGAACACCCTATAGAATATAAAGAACACCCTACAGAATATAAAGAACACCCTATAGAATATAAAGAACACCCTACAGAAGAGAAAGAGAAAGATTTGTCATGGGTCCTGAGATCCTACAGCTGCAACATCGAGTGCATCACTGCCTGGTACGGCAATTGTTTGGCCTCCGACCGCAAGGCACTTCAGAGGGTAGTGCGTACGGCCCAGTACATCACTGGGGCTAATCTCCCTAGGACCTCTATACCAGGCGGTGTCAGAGGAAGGCCCTAAAAATTGTCAAAGACCCCAGCCCCAGCCACCCCAGTCATAGACTGTTCTCTCTACTACCGCATGGCAAGCGGTACCGGAGTGCCAAGTCTAGGACAAAAAGGCTTCTCAACAGTTTTTACCAGCAAGCCATAAGACTCATTGAACAGGTAATAATGGCTACCTGGACAATTTGCATTGTGCCTCTCTACTGTGCCTCTCTACTGTTATAGCCTCTCTACTGCATATAGCCTCTCTACTGTATATAGCCTCTCTACTTTATAGCCTCTCTACTGTATATAGCCTCTCTACTGTATGTAGCCTCTCTACTGTATTTAGCCTCTCTTCTGTATATAGCCTCTCTACTCTTATAGCCTCTCTACTGTATATAGCCTCACAACTGTATATAGCCTCTCTACTGTATATAGCCTCTACTGTACATAGCCTCTCTACTGTATATAGCCTCTCTACTGTATATAGCCTCTCTACTGTCTATAGCCTCTATACTGTATATAGCCTCTACTGTATATAGCCTCTCTACTGTATATAGCCTCTCTACTGTATATATCCTCTCTACTGTATGTAGCCTCTCTACTGTATATAGCCTCTCTACTGTATATAGCCTCACAACTGTATATAGCCTCTCTACTGTATATAGCCTCTCTACTGTATATAGCCTCTCTACTGTATATAGCCTCACAACTGTATATAGTCTCTCTACTGTATATAACCTCTCTACTGTATATAGCCTCTCTACTGTATATAGCCTCTCTACTGTATATAGCCTCTCTATTGTACATATCCTCTCTACTGTATATAGCCTCTCTACTGTCTATAGCCTCTCTACTGTATATAGCCTCTCTACTGTCTATAGCCTCTCTACTGTATATAGCCTCTCTACTGTATATAGCCTCTCTACTGTACATATCCTCTCTACTGTATATAGCCTCTCTACTGTATATAGCTTCTCTACTGTACATATCCTCTCTACTGTATATAGCCTCTCTACTGTATATAGCCTCTCTACTGTGTATATCCTCTCTACTGTATATAGCCTCTACTGTATATAGCCTCACTACTGTATATAGGCTCTACTGTATATAGCCTCTCTACTGTATATACCCTCTCTACTGTATTTAGCCTCTCTACTGTACATATCCTCTCTACTGTATATAGCCTCTCTACTGTATATAGCCTCTCTACTGTATATAGCCTCTATTTGCTGTATGTAGCCTCTCTACTGTATATAGCCTCTCTACTGTACATATCTTCTCTACTGTATATAGCCTCTCTACTGTATATAGCCTCTCTACTGTACATATCCTCTCTACTGTATATAGCCTCTCTACTGTATATAGCCTCTTTTTGCTGTATATAGCCTCTCTACTGTATATAGCCTCTTTGTACTGTATGTAGCCTCTCTACTGTATATAGCCTCTCTACTGTATATAGCCTCTTTTTGCTGTATATAGCCTCTCTACTGTATATAGCCTCTTTTTGCTGTATGTAGTCTCTCTACTGTATATAGCCTCTCTACTGTATATAGCCTCTTTTTGCTGTATATAGCCTCTCTACTGTATATAGCCTTTCTACTGTATATAGCCTCTCTACTGTATATAGCCTCTTTTTGCTGTATGTAGCCTCTCTACTGTATATAGCCTCTTTTTGCTGTATGTAGCCTCTCTACTGTATATAGCCTCTCTACTGTATATAGCCTCTTTTTGCTGTATGTAGCCTCTCTACTGTATTTAGCCTCTCTACTGTATATAGCCTCTTTTTGCTGTATATAGCCTCTCTACTGTATATAGCCTCTTTTTGCTGTATGTAGCCTCTTCTGTATATAGCCTTGCTACTCTTATTTTCAAATGACCTTTTACTGTTGTTTTATTTCTATACCTACCCACACACACACACACACACACACACACACACACACACACACACACACACACACACACACACACACACACACACACACACACACACACACACACACACACTTTTTTTTTCTCACCATTGGTTAGAGACTGTAAGTAAGCATTTCACTGTCAGGTCTACTACACCTGTTGTATTCAGTATTTCACTATAAGGTCTACTACACCTGTTGTATTCATCATTTCACTGTCAGGTCTACTACACCTGTTGTATTCGGCGCACGTGACAAAAAAAACTTTGATTTGATTTATCATACAGTACCGTAGACTTCCATATCAGTCGTCCCTTGTCCCTTATCCCCCACCATAGCATGTCTACTTCACAGAGATCTGATCATTTACTCTCAGCTGAACAACACACCTGCCACTTGATCAGTGTACAGGGTTAGATTCAGGGAGGATTGTTTTCTGATTTGTTCCAGTGTCTCTGTGTTGAACTCAGTTCTGACAGACATAGTACCAGGACTAGCGGGCCTATGCATTGCCAGTAAAAGCAGACGAATAAGCTCATTACAAAGGAGATGCCCTTTCCAGTGAGGTTGCCCTGGAATCTGTATACACCCTAAGGGGATCCCAGGGCAGGGAAACTAACTGCACAATGGGCTCCAATCTTCTGGGTTTATCTACACGCTTGATGTTCTACTGATACTCCTATTAATGTGTGGTGTGAAAAGTAGTTTACAAAACTGCTCCCAGGCAGCACAAGGTAACCAGTTGTAGAAACCCTCTGAAGTTGTACAGAAAAACGCTAAGAGAAAAAATATGCTTTTTGTTTTTAACCTTCACCCATTAGGCTACTCACACAGATCTAAGGACCTGTCATGCGCTTGAAATATAACATATAAATATAAATAAAATAAATAAATAATAAATATAAATATACCATCTCAATGTAATTTGTTTTAATAACACTGTACCCAATTTTATGAACGTCACATCATCTTTAGATGAGTAGAGGTTGGCTTGTCATACTGATTGATATATGTTGTCTACCACAGGACTCCTCCTTGTTGTGTTAGACTCCTCCTTGTTGTACTGGACTCCTCCTTGCTGTGTTAGACTCCTCCTTGTTGTACTGGACTCCTCCTTGTTGTGTTAGACTCCTCCTTGTTGCATTAGACTCCTCCTTGTTGTATTGGACTCCTCCTTGTTGTACTGGACTCCTCCTTGTTATGTTAGACTCCTTGTTGTGTTAGACTCCTCCTTGTTGTACTGGACACCTCCCTGTTGTGTTAGACTCCTCCTTGTTGTACTGGACTCCTCCTTGTTGTGTTAGACTCCTCCTTGTTGTACTGGACTCCTCCTTGTTGTGTTAGACTCCTCCTTGTTGTGTTAGACTCCTCCTTGTTGTGTTAGACTCCTCCTTGTTGCATTAGACTCCTCCTTGTTGTACTGGACTCCTCCTTGTTGTACTGGACTCCTCCTTGTTGTGTTAGACTCCTCCTTGTTGTGTTAGACTTCTCCTTGTTGTACTGGACTCCTCCTTGTTGTGTTAGACTCCTCCTTGTTGTGTTAGACTCCTCCTTGTTGTGTTAGACTCCTCCTTGTTGTGTTAGACTCCTCCTTGTTGTGTTAGACTCCTCCTTGTTGTACTGGACTCCTCCTTGTTGTGTTAGACTCCTCCTTGTTGTGTTAGACTCCTCCTTGTTGTGTTAGACTCCTCCTTGTTGCATTAGACTCCTCCTTGTTGTACTGGACTCCTCCTTGTTGTACTGGACTCCTCCTTGTTGTGTTAGACTCCTCCTTGTTGTGTTAGACTTCTCCTTGTTGTACTGGACTCCTCCTTGTTGTGTTAGACTCCTCCTTGTTGTGTTAGACTCCTCCTTGTTGTGTTAGACTCCTCCTTGTTGTGTTAGACTCCTCCTTGTTGTGTTAGACTCCTCCTTGTTGTGTTAGACTCCTCCTTGTTGTACTGGACTGCATACAACCTCTAATTCATTGTTTGATTAAAAAACAGCAGCAGATTCTATGTCTTGTGAAGGTGACAACAGGCTTGACACATGGTTGCTGTTAACTCTTAGATGTGGCATTGGTGGTATACAGATGTGGTGGTCCTATATGATGGCAGAGATACAGCTTGAAACATCAAGACACAGAGTGGGTCAACAACTTAAAGGAATTGACAATGGTGACAACCACAACAACAGAGTTATCCTAAAACATGCTCAAACATGAGTTCATTGCTAACTCGATTCATGTGAACATTTATCTAGATGATAAGCATCGGTGTCAATGTAGCTAACTGGTTTATCAAAAGTTATTATCAAGTGAAAGTTTACCTCTTGTCATGGTGGCAACTTGCCTTGATTACATGGCCGTAAAGCAGTTATAGGAGCCAACAGCCATGTATCACAGCAAGGTGACAACAGGCTTTTTCCCTTTAAATTACAATCCACCACACCCAGCGGTGTTGAGACAGGGCGTTTTAGAATATGGTCTGGCATGTAGGATCCCTTGATTATCTCTGCAGGACATACCGTTATAATGTTTAGTTTGGTGTGTTTAAGGGGAGACTCGTCCTGTATAGCCATCCAAACAGACAAGAGGAAGATCCTCATGGATACTCAAACTCAACGACACTTTTTACGAGCCTGTTGCGACCACAAACCAAACCAAAGTAAAAAATTGCACCAAACTGTGTTCCAAGACGTTCATCTGGTGAAGCAAAGATAACCCACTACCGGTAGGTGGTTTTGGCAAATCTACGAGAGACAAACACTGTTATGATCTAAAGACCAGAAAAAAGTGTGGTAAATCTGTATTTAACTTGAATCTCTCCCCCTGTTACCCTCGCTGTGGAAACAGACAGTCAGACAACCCTAGCTGTGGAAACAGACAGTCAGACGACCCTAGCTGTGGAAACAGACAGTCAGACGACCCTAGCTATAGAATCAGACAGTCAGACAACCCTAGCTGTGGAAACAGACAGTCAGACGACCCTAGCTGTGGAATCAGACAGTCAGACGACCCTAGCTATGGAATCAGACAGTCAGACGACCTTAGCTGTGGAATCAGACAGTCAGACTACCCTAGCTGTGGAATCAAACAGTCAGACTACCCTAGCTGTGGAAACAGACAGTCAGACGACCTTAGCTGTGGAATCAGACAGTCAGACTACCCTAGCTGTGGAAACAGACAGTCAGACGACCCTAGCTGTGGAATCAGACAGTCAGACGACCCTCGCTGTGGAATCAGACAGTCAGACGACCCTAGCTGTGGAATCAGACAGTCAGACGACCCTCGCTGTGGAATCAGACAGTCAGACGACCCTAGCTGTGGAAACAGACAGTCAGACGACCCTAGCTGTGGAATCAGACAGTCAGACGACCCTAGCTATAGAATCAGACAGTCAGACGACCCTAGCTGTGGAATCAGACAGTCAGACGACCCTAGCTATAGAATCAGACAGTCAGACGACCCTAGCTGTGGAATCAGACAGTCAGACGACCCTAGCTGTGGAAACAGACAGTCAGACTGTATCACATAGGGCTCTGGTCTAAAGTAGTGCACTACATAGAGAATAGGGTGCCATAGGGATCTGGTCAAAAGTAGTGCACTACGTAGGGAATAGGGTGCCATAGGGCTCAGGTCAAAAGTAGTGCACTACGTAGGGAATAGGGTGCCATAGGGCTCTGGTCAAAAGTAGTGCACTATATAGGGAATAGGGTGCCATAGGGCTCTGGTCAAAAGTAGTGCACTATGTAGGGAATAGGGTGCCATAGGGCTCTGGTCAAAAGTAGTGCTCTATATAGGGAATAGGGTGCCATAGGGCTCTGGTCAAAAGTAGTGCACTATGTAGGGAATAGGGTGCCATAGGGCTCTGGTCAAAAGTAGTGCTCTATATAGGGAATAGGGTGCCATAGGGCTCTGGTCAAAAGTAGTGCACTATGTAGGGTATAGGGTGCCATAGGGCTCTGGTCAAAAGTAGTGCACTACGTAGGGAATAGGGTGCCACCTGGGACTAAAACTAAGTGAGACAAATTATTATAACACTACTATTGTACGGCTACTTAGAATGCATGCACAAAATCAAGGATCCTTGTACAGTTATCATGATTTGCATTGAATCCAGGACATGCAAACAAACTGCTTTGCATGGCAAACATACGTGGTGAAACAGAAACCAGAAACCAGCCCTGTCTGATATGACTCACTGAGGTGAATGAGGTTAATATTCTATTTGGAGAAAAAAAATGTCATGAATGAAAAAGCACTCAGGCTGCATTTGAAATGTTTTACTATTTGATCAAATATCTATTCATTTCCATTTTTTTTTTACAAGATTATGATCATTTGTTTGAAGCTGTAAAACCTCATGTTGAAACAATAACAAAGTTGACAAAGGACATAGAACAGATCTACCGCTTCTTAGACTACAACTACATTTCTATGTGAATTTGGATGGAACCCCCAAAAAGTTGCATTTTGCAGTTACATAAAGTTACATATTTGTTCTTAACTGACTTGCCTAGTTGAATAAAGGTTGAATAAAGGTTAAATAAAGGTTAAATAAAGGTTAAATAAATGTTGAATAAAGGTTAAATAAAGGTTGAGTAAAGGTTAAATTAAGGTTAAATAAAGGTTGAATAAAGATTAAATAAAGGTTGATTAAAGGTTAAATAAAGGTTAAATAAAGGTTAAATAAAGAAATAACAATATGCAACATATTGCAGCGTGCATATTTACATTGTTTACAAACATTGGAGCAAAACAAACATACTTTGGGTTCTGATGGGGTACAACAGTTGAACTAAGCTCATTATATACATTCAATGATAAATGGGTATATATCATTAATTTATAAGTTTAAAAAACCGATGTAGCAACTAAGGATTCTAGCTTTTTAATTTAATTTATTTTATTGAACCTTTATTTAACTAGGTAAGTCAATTAAGAACAAATTCTTATTTACAATCACGGCCCACCCCGGGCCAAACCCGGACAACGCTGTGCTCCGCCCTATGAGACTCCCAATCACAGCCGGACGTGATACAGCCTGGGATGCTGACATCATTTTTCATTTTTTTAAAAAGTACATTTAGTTAATTCTGATTTTTTTTTTCACGGGGGGTGCTGCAGCACTATCAGCACCCCAATTTCCCACAGCTATGCTTACATGGATTAATTACTGCCTTACATGGTCAAACATCTCCACCGACTCTCTGACCTGTGGTCGTTCCTGCTCTGACGTCACTAACTGCCACTCAGGTCTGGCGGAAAGAAGTTTCACTTTCTTAGTGGGATTCAGAAACGGTTGATTCCTAGAAAGCCGAGGTAAGAGAAACATGGAAACCTCTTTTCCTATTTAATTCTTTTCATCTTTTAACATAGGAGATTATAGAAATGTAGTTTTTGATGCCATGTTGCTCGCTTTTTTTTTAATGTAAAGAAATGCAGATAAAAATAGCTAAATGTCGTTCCTCTTTGAGGTGATGGTTGTTACTGTAGCTGAGTTGAAGTCGAGGGCTGCCCGCTCGGAAAGGAGGTCGAGAGTTTTGATTTTCACCACTAAGCGAACTTGTTACATTTTACAAAGACATATTGTAGCAGTAGTTTGAAGTAAAGAACATCGTACTGGACAGGTCTGAATTAGATTGTGTCTGTTGAAGTGCATTCTGCGAGGTGGCCTGTATGACCAATACGGAAGAGAATGTTTTAGCTTCCCGGGGCAACGTCTATTTTCTTCTTCTTCCCCATTTAATAGTTTCATTATTCATCATTTGAATAGTTTTGTTGAGACTGCCGTAGTCTAGAGAAGCGACACACTTGTCAATCCTGACGTGTAAACACGACTGTCTTTTTACTTGTCAAGAACAATCTGTTCAGCTGGTTCAGGAGAGCCTGTCTGCGCAGGCGCAGTGCAGGAGTCCATGTAAGGCATGACACTACCGAACACATCCGAGTTGTTTCAATGAATAAAGGACTTTATTAAGCTACCATGTAATACTATACTTGATCCTAGTTCTTACCATAATAATCAATCATTGAATAGAGGTTAATGTAATGTGTAGATGCTTATTTTGTTTTTCATACTGACACCGTTTTACAAGGACTCAATTTGCTCCCAATGCATTTCAAGAATGGAAATATGTAAGTCATGGGACTAATCATGATGTCAACACACCAAAGACATTGTTCTGTTCATCTCCAAAGTAGCTAACATGCTGCAATTTTAATACCTTCCCCCTCAAGTTGCTGCTGAAGAGATTCATATCAATTCAAATCAAACTCTTACTTTGATATGAATTTCAAATCAATAACATCAAGGTCCCCAGAGAGCTCAGCTTGCTCATCAAACCGAATATATATCGGAGTCATCCTTCCTCACACATCATTAAACCCAACTGTCTTTAAGATCTGTGCTTTAAAAGAACACGTTTGACAGTCGTGGAGACGGGATGCTCAAGTTAAAAGTGAAGTCCCTTAGCTATCTGCCTTGCTTTGAGCCGCCCAGGCAGCACTACTACGAGGCTGAGACTAGAGGCACTACCAGGCCTCTGTGTGTTTTTTAATAGAAGGTTTTAATGGCTGTTGGGCTGGAAATAAAAAAAATATGTAGAAATCTCAGGTGAGATCAGGATACTTGTAGGACTGCAGAGCATGAGCTACTCATGTGGTACTATTATGCATGAGGATTTGAATTCCGGCCCACTATATTCTGTTAACTCCTATCCTGAACATTATATATACATGACACAGCATGTTATTAGTGTACATTTTTAATTATGAACCTCATAATACAGTTTGAAGAGCTTGAGTACATATTGAGATATAGTGCCGTCGGAGCTAAACTAATTCCTAGTGGCTATAAGTGCAGAAGAGAGAGCAGAATGACAAACGTCGTATTACACACAAGGAAGAGTAGAAGGATTGATGGGTCAGCAGAGACAGAGAGGAGACTGCATCCACCCCTCCACACTCTGTGTTCCAAATGGCACTGTTTTCCCATGGTACACTACTTTTGACCCAAGCCCTTTGGAACAGGTAACTGTTCTGCTCTGATCTGCCCGTCTCTGTTCTGTTCTGTTTTGGACAGCCATAATTTATTACTGTGAAGGAACCTGTATGCTGTAGGTGAAAGGCTGGTCTCTTACCTTACTCTGCTCAGTGACATAGTGATGGAAAGAGTCAATGCTGCTCCTCGTTCAATGTTCAGAAACACTGTCAGTGTCGTACTATGACTTGGTTGTTGTGACGGACTGGTCCTTCCTGTCCATCATGTCAACCAACTGGTCCTTCCTGTCCATCACGTCAACCAACTGGTTCCTTCCTGTCCATCATGTCAACCAACTGGTCCTTCCTGTCCATCATGTCGACCAACTTGTCCTTCCTGTCCATCATGTCGACCAACTGGTCCTTCCTGTCCATCACGTCAACCAACTCGTCCTTCCTGTCCATCACGTCAACCAACTGGTCTTTCCTGTCCATCACGTCAACCAACTGGTCCTTCCTGTCCATCATACCCACCAACTGGTCCTTCCTGTCCATCATGTCAACCAACTGGTCCTTCCTGTCCATCATGTCAACCAACTGATTGATATGACGTACAGGAAGGACCAGTTGGTTGATACAGACAGACAGGAAGGACCAGTTGGTTGACCAGACAGACAGGAAGGAAGGAAGGACCAGTTGGTTGACCAGACAGACAGACAGGAAGGAAGGAAGGAAGGACCAGTTGGTTGAGCAGACATACAGGAAGGACCAGTTGGTTGATCAGACAGACAGGAAGGACCAGTTGGTTGATCAGACAGACAGCAAGGACCAGTTGGTTGACCAGACAGACAGACAGGAAGGAAGGAAGGACCAGTTGGTTGACCAGACAGGAAGGAAGGAAGGACCAGTTGGTTGATCAGACAGACAGCAAGGACCAGTTGGTTGACCAGACAGACAGACAGGAAGGAAGGAAGGACCAGTTGGTTGACCAGACAGGAAGGAAGGAAGAACCAGTTGGTTGACCAGACAGACAGACAGGAAGGACCAGTTGGTTGACCAGACAGACAGACAGGAAGGACCAGTTGGTTGATCAGACAGACAGACAGGAAGGACCAGTTGGTTGATCAGACAGACAGACAGACAGGAAGGACCAGTTGGTTGATCAGACAGACAGACAGGAAGGACCAGTTGGTTGATCAGACAGACAGACAGGAAGGAAGGAAGGACCAATTGGTTGATCAGACAGACAAACAGGAAGGACCAGTTGGTTGACCAGACAGACAGGAAGGACCAGTTGGTTGACCAGACAGACAGGAAGGACCAGTTGGTTGACCAGACAGACAGACAGACAGGAAGGACCAGTTGGTTGATCAGACAGACAGACAGGAAGGAAGGAAGGACCAGTTGGTTGATCAGACAGGAAGGAAGGAAGGAAGGACCAGTTGGTTGATCAGACAGACAGACAGGAAGGACCAGTTGGTTGACCAGACAGACAGACAGGAAGGACCAGTTGGTTGACCAGACAGACAGACAGGAAGGACCAGTTGGTTGACCAGACAGACAGACAGGAAGGACCAGTTGGTTGACCAGACAGACAGACAGGAAAGACCAGTTGGTTGACCAGACAGACAGACAGGAAGGACCAGTTGGTTGATCAGACAGACAGGAAGGACCAGTTGGTTGACCAGACAGACAGCAAGGACCAGTTGGTTGACCAGACAGACAGACAGGAAGGAAGGAAGGACCAGTTGGTTGACCAGACAGACAGACAGGAAGGACCAGTTGGTTGACCAGACAGACAGACAGGAAGGACCAGTTGGTTGACCAGACAGACAGACAGGAAGGACCAGTTGGTTGACCAGACAGACAGACAGGAAGGACCAGTTGGTTGACCAGACAGACAGACAGGAAGGACCAGTTGGTTGACCAGACAGACAGACAGGAAGGACCAGTTGGTTGACCAGACAGACAGACAGGAAGGACCAGTTGGTTGACCAGACAGACAGACAGGAAGGACCAGTTGGTTGACCAGACAGACAGACAGGAAGGACCAGTTGGTTGACCAGACAGACAGACAGGAAGGACCAGTTGGTTGACCAGACAGACAGACAGGAAGGACCAGTTGGTTGACCAGACAGACAGACAGGAAGGACCAGTTGGTTGATCAGACAGACAGGAAGGACCAGTTGGTTGACCAGACAGACAGGAAGGACCAGTTGGTTGACCAGACAGACAGGAAGGACCAGTTGGTTGATCAGACAGACAGGAAGGACCAGTTGGTTGACCAGACAGACAGGAAGGACCAGTTGGTTGATCAGACAGACAGGAAGGACCAGTTGGTTGACCAGACAGACAGGAAGGACCAGTTGGTTGACCAGACAGACAGGAAGGACCAGTTGGTTGATCAGACAGACAGGAAGGACCAGTTGGTTGACCAGACAGACAGGAAGGACCAGTTGGTTGATCAGACAGACAGGAAGGACCAGTTGGTTGACCAGACAGACAGGAAGGACCAGTTGGTTGACCAGACAGACAGGAAGGACCAGTTGGTTGACCAGACAGACAGACAGGAAGGACCAGTTGGTTGACCAGACAGACAGACAGGAAGGAACAGTTGGTTGACCAGACAGACAGACAGGAAGGACCAGTTGGTTGACCAGACAGACAGACAGACAGGAAGGACCAGTTGGTTGACCAGACAGACAGACAGACAGGAAGGACCAGTTGTTTGACCAGACAGACAGGAAGGACCAGTTGTTTGACCAGACAGACAGGAAGGACCAGTTGGTTGACCAGACAGACAGGAAGGACCAGTTGGTTGACCAGACAGACAGACAGGAAGGACCAGTTGGTTGACCAGACAGGAAGGAAGGACCAGTTGGTTGACCAGACAGACAGGAAGGACCAGTTGGTTGACCAGACAGACAGGAAGGACCAGTTGGTTGACCAGACAGACAGGAAGGACCAGTTGGTTGACCAGACAGACAGGAAGGACCAGTTGGTTGACCAGACAGACAGGAAGGACCAGTTGGTTGACCAGACAGACAGGAAGGACCAGTTGGTTGATCAGACAGACAGGAAGGACCAGTTGGTTGACCAGACAGACAGGAAGGACCAGTTGGTTGACCAGACAGACAGGAAGGACCAGTTGGTTGATCAGACAGACAGGAAGGACCAGTTGGTTGACCAGACAGACAGGAAGGACCAGTTGGTTGACCAGACAGACAGGAAGGACCAGTTGGTTGATCAGACAGACAGACAGACAGACAGACAGGAAGGACCAGTTGGTTGACCAGACAGACAGGAAGGACCAGTTGGTTGACCAGACAGACAGGAAGGACCAGTTGGTTGACCAGACAGACAGGAAGGACCAGTTGGTTGGCCAGACAGACAGACAGGAAGGACCAGTTGGTTGACCAGACAGACAGACAGGAAGGAACAGTTGGTTGACCAGACAGACAGACAGGAAGGACCAGTTGGTTGACCAGACAGACAGACAGGAAGGACCAGTTGGTTGACCAGACAGACAGACAGGAAGGACCAGTTGGTTGACCAGACAGACAGACAGGAAGGAACAGTTGGTTGACCAGACAGACAGACAGGAAGGACCAGTTGGTTGACCAGACAGACAGACAGACAGGAAGGACCAGTTGGTTGACCAGACAGACAGACAGACAGGAAGGACCAGTTGGTTGACCAGACAGACAGGAAGGACCAGTTGGTTGACCAGACAGACAGACAGACAGGAAGGACCAGTTGGTTGATCAGACAGACAGACAGGAAGGAAGGAAGGACCAGTTTGTTGATCAGACAGGAAGGAAGGAAGGACCAGTTGGTTGATCAGACAGACAGACAGGAAGGACCAGTTGTTTGACCAGACAGACAGACAGGAAGGACCAGTTGGTTGACCAGACAGACAGACAGGAAGGACCAGTTGGTTGACCAGACAGACAGACAGGAAGGACCAGTTGGTTGACCAGACAGACAGACAGGAAAGACCAGTTGGTTGACCAGACAGACAGACAGGAAGGACCAGTTGGTTGATCAGACAGACAGGAAGGACCAGTTGGTTGACCAGACAGACAGCAAGGACCAGTTGGTTGACCAGACAGACAGACAGGAAGGAAGGAAGGACCAGTTGGTTGACCAGACAGACAGACAGGAAGGACCAGTTGGTTGACCAGACAGACAGACAGGAAGGACCAGTTGGTTGACCAGACAGACAGACAGGAAGGACCAGTTGGTTGACCAGACAGACAGACAGGAAGGACCAGTTGGTTGACCAGACAGACAGACAGGAAGGACCAGTTGGTTGACCAGACAGACAGACAGGAAGGACCAGTTGGTTGACCAGACAGACAGACAGGAAGGACCAGTTGGTTGACCAGACAGACAGACAGGAAGGACCAGTTGGTTGACCAGACAGACAGACAGGAAGGACCAGTTGGTTGACCAGACAGACAGACAGGAAGGACCAGTTGGTTGACCAGACAGACAGACAGGAAGGACCAGTTGGTTGACCAGACAGACAGACAGGAAGGACCAGTTGGTTGATCAGACAGACAGGAAGGACCAGTTGGTTGACCAGACAGACAGGAAGGACCAGTTGGTTGACCAGACAGACAGGAAGGACCAGTTGGTTGACCAGACAGACAGGAAGGACCAGTTGGTTGACCAGACAGACAGGAAGGACCAGTTGGTTGACCAGACAGACAGACAGGAAGGACCAGTTGGTTGACCAGACAGACAGACAGGAAGGAACAGTTGGTTGACCAGACAGACAGACAGGAAGGACCAGTTGGTTGACCAGACAGACAGACAGACAGGAAGGACCAGTTGGTTGACCAGACAGACAGACAGACAGGAAGGACCAGTTGTTTGACCAGACAGACAGGAAGGACCAGTTGTTTGACCAGACAGACAGGAAGGACCAGTTGGTTGACCAGACAGACAGGAAGGACCAGTTGGTTGACCAGACAGACAGACAGGAAGGACCAGTTGGTTGACCAGACAGGAAGGAAGGACCAGTTGGTTGACCAGACAGACAGGAAGGACCAGTTGGTTGACCAGACAGACAGGAAGGACCAGTTGGTTGACCAGACAGACAGGAAGGACCAGTTGGTTGACCAGACAGACAGGAAGGACCAGTTGGTTGACCAGACAGACAGGAAGGACCAGTTGGTTGACCAGACAGACAGGAAGGACCAGTTGGTTGATCAGACAGACAGGAAGGACCAGTTGGTTGACCAGACAGACAGGAAGGACCAGTTGGTTGACCAGACAGACAGGAAGGACCAGTTGGTTGATCAGACAGACAGGAAGGACCAGTTGGTTGACCAGACAGACAGGAAGGACCAGTTGGTTGACCAGACAGACAGGAAGGACCAGTTGGTTGATCAGACAGACAGACAGACAGACAGACAGGAAGGACCAGTTGGTTGACCAGACAGACAGGAAGGACCAGTTGGTTGACCAGACAGACAGGAAGGACCAGTTGGTTGACCAGACAGACAGGAAGGACCAGTTGGTTGACCAGACAGACAGACAGGAAGGACCAGTTGGTTGACCAGACAGACAGACAGGAAGGAACAGTTGGTTGACCAGACAGACAGACAGGAAGGACCAGTTGGTTGACCAGACAGACAGACAGGAAGGACCAGTTGGTTGACCAGACAGACAGACAGGAAGGACCAGTTGGTTGACCAGACAGACAGACAGGAAGGAACAGTTGGTTGACCAGACAGACAGACAGGAAGGACCAGTTGGTTGACCAGACAGTCAGACAGACAGGAAGGACCAGTTGGTTGACCAGACAGACAGACAGACAGGAAGGACCAGTTGGTTGACCAGACAGACAGGAAGGACCAGTTGGTTGACCAGACAGACAGACAGGAAGGACCAGTTGGTTGACCAGACAGACAGACAGGAAGGACCAGTTGGTTGACCAGACAGACAGACAGGAAGGACCAGTTGGTTGACCAGACAGACAGACAGGAAGGACCAGTTGGTTGACCAGACAGACAGACAGGAAGGACCAGTTGGTTGACCAGACAGACAGACAGGAAGGACCAGTTGGTTGACCAGACAGACAGACAGGAAGGACCAGTTGGTTGACCAGACAGACAGACAGGAAGGACCAGTTGGTTGACCAGACAGACAGACAGGAAGGACCAGTTGGTTGACCAGACAGACAGACAGGAAGGACCAGTTGGTTGACCAGACAGACAGACAGGAAGGACCAGTTGGTTGACCAGACAGACAGGAAGGACCAGTTGGTTGACCAGACAGACAGGAAGGACCAGTTGGTTGACCAGACAGACAGGAAGGACCAGTTGGTTGACCAGACAGACAGGAAGGACCAGTTGGTTGACCAGACAGACAGGAAGGACCAGTTGGTTGACCAGACAGACAGGAAGGACCAGTTGGTTGACCAGACAGACAGGAAGGACCAGTTGGTTGACCAGACAAGAAGGACCAGTTGGTTGACCAGACAGACAGGAAGGACCAGTTGGTTGACCAGACAGACAGGAAGGACCAGTTGGTTGACCAGACAGACAGGAAGGACCAGTTGGTTGACCAGACAGGAAGGACCAGTTGGTTGACCAGACAGGAAGGACCAGTTGGTTGACCAGACAGGAAGGACCAGTTGGTTGACCAGACAGGAAGGACCAGTTGGTTGACCAGACAGGAAGGACCAGTTGGTTGACCAGACAGGAAGGACCAGTTGGTTGACCAGACAGACAGACAGGAAGGACCAGTTGGTTGACCAGACAGACAGACAGGAAGGACCAGTTGGTTGACCAGACAGGAAGGACCAGTTGGTTGACCAGACAGACAGGAAGGACCAGTTGGTTGACCAGACAGACAGGAAGGACCAGTTGGTTGACCAGACAGACAGGAAGGACCAGTTGGTTGACCAGACAGACAGGAAGGACCAGTTGGTTGACCAGACAGACAGGAAGGACCAGTTGGTTGACCAGACAGACAGGAAGGACCAGTTGGTTGACCAGACAGACAGGAAGGACCAGTTGGTTGACCAGACAGACAGGAAGGACCAGTTGGTTGACCAGACAGGAAGGACCAGTTGGTTGACCAGACAGACAGGAAGGACCAGTTGGTTGACCAGACAGACAGGAAGGACCAGTTGGTTGACCAGACAGACTGGAAGGACCAGTTGGTTGATCAGACAGGAAGGACCAGTTGGTTGACCAGACAGGAAGGACCAGTTGGTTGACCAGACAGACAGGAAGGACCAGTTGGTTGACCAGACAGACAGGAAGGACCAGTTGGTTGACCAGACAGACAGGAAGGACCAGTTGGTTGATCAGACAGACAGGAAGGACCAGTTGGTTGACCAGACAGACAGGAAGGACCAGTTGGTTGACCAGACAGAGAGGAAGGACCAGTTGGTTGACCAGACAGACAGGAAGGACCAGTTGGTTGACCAGACAGACAGGAAGGACCAGTTGGTTGACCAGACAGACAGGAAGGACCAGTTGGTTGACCAGACAGGAATGACCAGTTGGTTGACCAGACAGACAGGAAGGACCAGTTGGTTGACCAGACAGACAGGAAGGACCAGTTGGTTGACCAGACAGGAATGACCAGTTGGTTGACCAGACAGACAGGAAGGACCAGTTGGTTGACCAGACAGACAGGAAGGACCAGTTGGTTGACCAGACAGACAGGAAGGACCAGGGAAAGAGTTGCCTGCTCCTTATTCTGAGTTATGTTTCAGGAGCACTGTATCATTATAGCCTGGTCCCAGATCTGTTTGTGCCATTGACAATTTTATTTCTCATGTTTGGCATGACAATGAGTGAAGCACTACCAGACTGGCGCTCAGGCTACTGTACCATGAATTCAATGATATGAGCTCTTAAGGCTGGACCAGAATAGTGTCTGTGTTGGTGTTGGCCTTTGTACGAAGGATTACGTAACTTCTCAGAAACTAGAATGAATGACTTTGAACCTTGTATTCATTGGTTCTATTTCTACACCAAGCTCTCCCAGGAAGGACTGTTGTAGAGGTTGTAGTCATTGGTTCTATTTCTACGCCAAGCTCTCCCAGGAAGGACTGTTGTAGAGGTTGTAGTCATTGGTTCTATTTCTACACCAAGCTCTCCCAGGAAGGACTGTTGTAGAGGTTGTAGTCATTGGTTCTATTTCTACACCAAGCTCTCCCAGGAAGGACTGTTGTAGAGGTTGTAGTCATTGGTTCTATTTCTACACCAAGCTCTCCCAGGAAGGACTGTTGTAGAGGTTGTAGTCATTGGTTCTATTTCTACACCAAGCTCCCCAGGAAGGACTGTTGTAGTCATTGGTTCTATTTCTACACCAAGCTCCCCCAGGAAGGACTGTTGTAGTCATTGGTTCTATTTCTACACCAAGCTCCCCAGGAAGGACTGTTGTAGAGGTTGTAGTCATTGGTTCTATTTCTACACCAAGCTCTCCCAGGAAGGACTGTTGTAGAGGTTGTAGTCATTGGTTCTATTTCTACACCAAGCTCTCCCAGGAAGGACTGTTGTAGAAGTTGTAGTCATTGGTTCTATTTCTACACCAAGCTCTCCCAGGAAGGACTGTTGTAGAGGTTGTAGTCATTGGTTCTATTTCTACACCAAGCTCTCCCAGGAAGGACTGTTGTAGAGGTTGTAGTCATTGGTTCTATTTCTACGCCAAGCTCTCCCAGGAAGGACTGTTGTAGAGGTTGTAGTCATTGGTTCTATTTCTACACCAAGCTCTCCCAGGAAGGACTGTTGTAGAGGTTGTAGTCATTGGTTCTATTTCTACACCAAGCTCTCCCAGGAAGGACTGTTGTAGAGGTTGTAGTCATTGGTTCTATTTCTACGCCAAGCTCTCCCAGGAAGGACTGTTGTAGAGGTTGTAGTCATTGGTTCTATTTCTACACCAAGCTCTCCCAGGAAGGACTGTTGTAGAGGTTGTAGTCATTGGTTCTATTTCTACACCAAGCTCTCCCAGGAAGGACTGTTGTAGAGGTTGTAGTCATTGGTTCTATTTCTACACCAAGCTCCCCCAGGAAGGACTGTTGTAGTCATTGGTTCTATTTCTACACCAAGCTCCCCCAGGAAGGACTGTTGTAGTCATTGGTTCTATTTCTACACCAAGCTCCCCCAGGAAGGACTGTTGTAGTCATTGGTTCTATTTCTACACCAAGCTCCCCCAGGAAGGACTGTTGTAGTCATTGGTTCTATTTCTACACCAAGCTCTCCCAGGAAGGACTGTTGTAGAGGTTGTAGTCATTGGTTCTATTTCTACACCAAGCTCTCCCAGGAAGGACTGTTGTAGAGGTTGTAGTCATTGGTTCTATTTCTACACCAAGCTCTCCCAGGAAGGACTGTTGTAGAGGTTGTAGTCATTGGTTCTATTTCTACACCAAGCTCTCCCAGGAAGGACTGTTGTAGAGGTTGTAGTCATTGGTTCTATTTCTACGCCAAGCTCTCCCAGGAAGGACTGTTGTAGAGGTTGTAGTCATTGGTTCTATTTCTACACCAAGCTCTCCCAGGAAGGACTGTTGTAGAGGTTGTAGTCATTGGTTCTATTTCTACACCAAGCTCTCCCAGGAAGGACTGTTGTAGAGGTTGTAGTCATTGGTTCTATTTCTACGCCAAGCTCTCCCAGGAAGGACTGTTGTAGAGGTTGTAGTCATTGGTTCTATTTCTACACCAAGCTCTCCCAGGAAGGACTGTTGTAGAGGTTGTAGTCATTGGTTCTATTTCTACACCAAGCTCTCCCAGGAAGGACTGTTGTAGAGGTTGTAGTCATTGGTTCTATTTCTACACCAAGCTCTCCCAGGAAGGACTGTTGTAGAGGTTGTAGTCATTGGTTCTATTTCTATACCAAGCTCCCCCAGGAAGGACTGTTGTAGTCATTGGTTCTATTTCTACACCAAGCTCCCCCAGGAAGGACTGTTGTAGTCATTGGTTCTATTTCTACACCAAGCTCCCCCAGGAAGGACTGTTGTAGAGGTTGTAGTCATTGGTTCTATTTCTACACCAAGCTCTCCCAGGAAGGACTGTTGTAGAAGTTGTAGTCATTGGTTCTATTTCTACACCAAGCTCTCCCAGGAAGGACTGTTGTAGAGGTTGTAGTCATTGGTTCTATTTCTACACCAAGCTCTCCCAGGAAGGACTGTTGTAGAGGTTGTAGTCATTGGTTCTATTTCTACGCCAAGCTCTCCCAGGAAGGACTGTTGTAGAGGTTGTAGTCATTGGTTCTATTTCTACACCAAGCTCTCCCAGGAAGGACTGTTGTAGAGGTTGTAGTCATTGGTTCTATTTCTACACCAAGCTCTCCCAGGAAGGACTGTTGTAGAGGTTGTAGTCATTGGTTCTATTTCTACGCCAAGCTCTCCCAGGAAGGACTGTTGTAGAGGTTGTAGTCATTGGTTCTATTTCTACACCAAGCTCTCCCAGGAAGGACTGTTGTAGAGGTTGTAGTCATTGGTTCTATTTCTACACCAAGCTCTCCCAGGAAGGACTGTTGTAGAGGTTGTAGTCATTGGTTCTATTTCTACACCAAGCTCCCCCAGGAAGGACTGTTGTAGTCATTGGTTCTATTTCTACACCAAGCTCCCCCAGGAAGGACTGTTGTAGTCATTGGTTCTATTTCTACACCAAGCTCCCCCAGGAAGGACTGTTGTAGTCATTGGTTCTATTTCTACACCAAGCTCCCCCAGGAAGGACTGTTGTAGTCATTGGTTCTATTTCTACACCAAGCTCTCCCAGGAAGGACTGTTGTAGAGGTTGTAGTCATTGGTTCTATTTCTACACCAAGCTCTCCCAGGAAGGACTGTTGTAGAGGTTGTAGTCATTGGTTCTATTTCTACACCAAGCTCTCCCAGGAAGGACTGTTGTAGAGGTTGTAGTCATTGGTTCTATTTCTACACCAAGCTCTCCCAGGAAGGACTGTTGTAGAGGTTGTAGTCATTGGTTCTATTTCTACGCCAAGCTCTCCCAGGAAGGACTGTTGTAGAGGTTGTAGTCATTGGTTCTATTTCTACACCAAGCTCTCCCAGGAAGGACTGTTGTAGAGGTTGTAGTCATTGGTTCTATTTCTACACCAAGCTCTCCCAGGAAGGACTGTTGTAGAGGTTGTAGTCATTGGTTCTATTTCTACGCCAAGCTCTCCCAGGAAGGACTGTTGTAGAGGTTGTAGTCATTGGTTCTATTTCTACACCAAGCTCTCCCAGGAAGGACTGTTGTAGAGGTTGTAGTCATTGGTTCTATTTCTACACCAAGCTCTCCCAGGAAGGACTGTTGTAGAGGTTGTAGTCATTGGTTCTATTTCTATACCAAGCTCCCCCAGGAAGGACTGTTGTAGTCATTGGTTCTATTTCTACACCAAGCTCCCCCAGGAAGGACTGTTGTAGTCATTGGTTCTATTTCTACACCAAGCTCCCCCAGGAAGGACTGTTGTAGAGGTTGTAGTCATTGGTTCTATTTCTACACCAAGCTCTCCCAGGAAGGACTGTTGTAGAGGTTGTAGTCATTGGTTCTATTTCTACGCCAAGCTCTCCCAGGAAGGACTGTTGTAGAGGTTGTAGTAATTGGTTCTATTTCTACACCAAGCTCTCCCAGGAAGGACTGTTGTAGAGGTTGTAGTCATTGGTTCTATTTCTACACCAAGCTCTCCCAGGAAGGACTGTTGTAGAGGTTGTAGTCATTGGTTCTATTTCTACGCCAAGCTCTCCCAGGAAGGACTGTTGTAGAGTTTGTAGTCATTGGTTCTATTTCTACACCAAGCTCTCCCAGGAAGGACTGTTGTAGAGGTTGTAGTCATTGGTTCTATTTCTACACCAAACTCTCCCAGGAAGGACTGTTGTAGTCATTGGTTCTATTTCTACACCAAGCTCTCCCAGGAAGGACTGTTGTAGAGGTTGTAGTCATTGGTTCTATTTCTACACCAAGCTCTCCCAGGAAGGACTGTTGTAGAGGTTGTAGTCATTGGTTCTATTTCTACACCAAGCTCCCCCAGGAAGGACTGTTGTAGTCATTGGTTCTATTTCTACACCAAGCTCTCCCAGGAAGGACTGTTGTAGAGGTTGTAGTCATTGGTTCTATTTCTACGCCAAGCTCTCCCAGGAAGGACTGTTGTAGAGGTTGTAGTCATTGGTTCTATTTCTACACCAAGCTCTCCCAGGAAGGACTGTTGTAGAGGTTGTAGTCATTGGTTCTATTTCTACACCAAGCTCTCCCAGGAAGGACTGTTGTAGTCATTGGTTCTATTTCTACACCAAGCTCTCCCAGGAAGGACTGTTGTAGAGGTTGTAGTCATTGGTTCTATTTCTACACCAAGCTCTCCCAGGAAGGACTGTTGTAGAGGTTGTAGTCATTGGTTCTATTTCTACACCAAGCTCTCCCAGGAAGGACTGTTGTAGAGGTTGTAGTCATTGGTTCTATTTCTACGCCAAGCTCTCCCAGGAAGGACTGTTGTAGAGGTTGTAGTCATTGGTTCTATTTCTACACCAAGCTCTCCCAGGAAGGACTGTTGTAGAGGTTGTAGTCATTGGTTCTATTTCTACACCAAGCTCTCCCAGGAAGGACTGTTGTAGTCATTGGTTCTATTTCTACGCCAAGCTCTCCCAGGAAGGACTGTTGTAGAGGTTGTAGTCATTGGTTCTATTTCTACACCAAGCTCTCCCAGGAAGGACTGTTGTAGAGGTTGTAGTCATTGGTTCTATTTCTACACCAAGCTCTCCCAGGAAGGACTGTTGTAGAGGTTGTAGTCATTGGTTCTATTTCTACGCCAAGCTCTCCCAGGAAGGACTGTTGTAGAGGTTGTAGTCATTGGTTCTATTTCTACACCAAGCTCTCCCAGGAAGGACTGTTGTAGAGGTTGTAGTCATTGGTTCTATTTCTACACCAAGCTCTCCCAGGAAGGACTGTTGTAGTCATTTGTTCTATTTCTACACCAAGCTCTCCCAGGAAGGACTGTTGTAGAGGTTGTAGTCATTGGTTCTATTTCTACACCAAGCTCTCCCAGGAAGGACTGTTGTAGAGGTTGTAGTCATTGGTTCTATTTCTACACCAAGCTCCCCCAGGAAGGACTGTTGTAGAGGTTGTAGTCATTGGTTCTATTTCTACACCAAGCTCTCCCAGGAAGGACTGTTGTAGAGGTTGTAGTCATTGGTTCTATTTCTACACCAAGCTCTCCCAGGAAGGACTGTTGTAGAGGT